>NC_142469.1:6980386-7283416 GCF_049115385.1 Moschus berezovskii
TTCATTAGTTAAATTTGCTTCCTTCTTGTATGTTTCTTCAAACTTTCTTGCCTTTAAATTAATGTCAACAGTAACACTTGATTTAGGCTAGGTAAAAATAATTTTAGTTCATTATATTCTACTTGCACATTTACTCATCATGTTTATATTTTTATTGTTATTGTTTTGAATATGGTTAATGTGGTTTCTTGGATGCTTATTTATGCTCACGATGAAGTTGACCTTTGCAAAGTTTCACTCCTCTAGTAATTTATCATTTCCAAAATTCTTCAAAGTTGTGTGTTGGTGTTATGCAAGTCATTTGCTTTTTTATTTTGAAAATCCATTTTATTCTTAATTGAAGATAACTTTAAATTCCCTTTACTGAATAAATAGATTTTTGAATTCTGCTTTATATTATGCATCTTACTAGGTACTTGTTGATTGCAAGAAAAAACCAGATGCAAATCTTGCTTTGAAGAAATTCACAGTAAAATAAAAAAGAGAAGCAAAGAGATGAGAAGGAGTAAGACCCTAATTTCATACACATAGATTATCTGACATGGGTGAGTGCATAGAATAGGTGATAAATAACCTGGTCTGCATCACTTATTCATCCTAAGGCACTGAGCGCTTTTAACTGATTAAGTTATAGTCACTGATGGGCCAGAAGGGTAAATTATGGCATTCTTCACTGTGAAAGAAGGGCTTCCCTGATAGCTCAGTAGGTAAAGAATCCGCCTGCAATATAGGAGTCCTCGGTTCGATTCCTGGTTCAGGAAGATCCCCTGTAGAAGGGATAGGCTACCCACTCCAGTATTCTAGCCTGGAGAATTCCATGGGCTTTATAGTCCATGGGGTCACGAAGAGTCAGACATGACTGAAATGCTGGCATTCTTCACTAACGTGAGAAAAATCATAAGCAATGAGAATATCTGGAGAAGGGAGGCCTGGGAAGAACACGGTGAGATTCAGGGAAAGGATGGGAATCAAAGATCATGCAAGGATGGTCATGTGCTATGCAAGCTGAGTTTGAATTTTATTCTTGAGGCAATGAATAAACATCAAAAAGGGAGTTAATCACATTTGCGTTTTGGAAAAATCATTCAATTTTGTAGCTGCTGACAAGACCAAATCCAATGAAACCAATTAAGAAAACCAACAGTCTTAATATGGGGCATAAGAATTAGTACTAAGGCTGTGCCAGTGATGTGGAAGAGAAAAGATTTTCGTGGTAGAGACCAGGAGGAGACTATGGATGTGTCAACAAAATAACAGGTCCAAGGTAAAACAGGAACATCAGTTAAAAAAGGATCATCCTAAGGTTAAATGGGAGACCATGGCCACATATGTGTTAAATATCTCATCACAGTTCAACTTTTAAAACATATTTAAATATTAAGACATATATTAAATCTTGCAGATGTATTGCATGAAATGCCCTTTCTTATCCTATGTTAGGATATAAGCATCTGAATGCAGAGTTCCAAAGAATAGCAAGGAGAGATAAGAAAGCCTTCCTCAGTGATCAATGCAAAGAAATAGAGGAAAACAACAGAATAGGAAAAACAAGAGACCTCTTCAAGAAAATTAGAGATTCCAAGGGAACTTTTCATGCAAAGATGGGCTCGATAAAGGACAGAAATGGTATGGACCTAACAGAAGCAGAAGATATTAAGAAGAGGTGGCAGGAATACACAGAAGAACTGTACAAAAAAGATCGTCACGACCAAGATAGTCACGATAATGTGATCACTGACCTAGAGCCAGACATCTTGGAATGTGAAGTCAAGTGGGCCTTAGAAAGCATCACTACGAACAAAGCTAGTGGAGGTGATGGAATTCCAGTTGAGCTATTTCAAGTCTTGAAAGATGATGCTGTGAAAGTGCTGCACTCAATATGCCAGCAGATTTGGAAAACTCAGCAGTGGCCACAGGACTGGAAGAGGTCAGTCTTCATTCCAATCCCAAAGAAAGGCAATGCCAAAGAATGCTCAAACTACCGCACAATTGCACTCATCTCACATGCTAGTAAAGTCATGCTCAAAATTCTCCAAGCCAGGCTTCAGCAGTATGTAAACCGTGAACTCCCAGATGTTCAAGCAGGTTTTAGAAAAGGCAGAGGCACCAGAGATCAAATTGCCAACATCCGCTGGATCATGGAGAAAGCAAGAGAGTTTCAGAAAAACATCTATTTCTGCTTCATTGACTATGCCAAAGCCTTTGACTGTGTGGATCACAATAAACTGTGGAACATTCTGAAAGAGATGGGAATCCCAGACAAACTGACCTGCCTCTTGAGAAACCTGTATGCAGGTCAGGAAGCAACAGTTAGAACCGGTCATGGAACAACAGACTGGTTCCAAATAGGAAAAGGAGTGCGTCAAGGTTGTATATTGTCACCTTGCTTATTTAACTTATATGCAGAGTACATCATGAGGAACGCTGGGCTGGAAGAAGCACAAGCTGGAATCAAGATTGCTGGGAGAAATATCAATAACCTCAGATATGCAGATGACACTACCCTTATGGCAGAAAGTGAAGAGGAACTCAAAAGCCTCTTGATGAAAGTGAAAGAGGAGAGTGAAAAGGTTGGCTTGAAGCTCAACATTCAGAAAACAAAGATCATGGCATCTGGTCCCATCACTTCATGGGAAATAGATGGAAAAACAGTGGAAACAGTGTCAGACTTTGTTTTTTTGGGCTCCAAAATCACTGCAGATGCTGATTGCAGCCATGAAATTAAAAGACGCTTGCTCCTTGGAAGGAAAGTTATGACCAACCTTGATAGTATATTAAAAAGCAGAGACATTACTTTGCCGACCAAGGTCCGTCTAGTCAAGGCAATGGTTTTTCCTGTGGTCATGTATATATGTGAGAGTTGGACTTGTGAAGAAAGCTGATCGCCGAAGAATCGATGCTTTTGAACTGTGGTGTTGGAGAAGACTCTTGAGAGTCCCTTATACTGCAAGGAGATCCAACCAGTCCATTCTAAAGGAGACCAATCCTGGATGTTCATTGGAGGGACTGATGCTAAAGCTGAAACTCCAATACTTTGGCCACCTCATGAGACGAGTTGACTCACTGGAAAAGACTCTGATGCTGGGAAAGGTTGGGGGCGGGAGGAGAAGGGGACGACGGAGAATGAGATGGCTGGATGGCATCACCAACTCTGTGGACATGAGTTTGAGTGTACTCCGGGAGTTGGTGATGGACAGGGAGGCCTGGCGTGCTGTGATTCATGGGGTCGCGGAGAGTCGGACACGACTGAGCGACTGAACTGAACTGAACTGAACTGAATCCTATGTTAGACTGTAATGTTTTTCATATGTCATCAGATCTAGGTCACACTTCCCACATTTGTGATGTCTGATATTAGAATGCACCTCGCATGTATCCTTAAAGTTAAGAAATTCTGCTCATCCCAAGGTCTGTTTCATATTTTATTTTGTCCCTACTTTCTTAATCCCTGTTCCATTGTCTTTCTCTCAGAGGAAATCATCTATAACATGCTTGATATATGCTCTTAAGCTTAGACATATCCTTGTGAAAAATATGGCTCAGTTTCTGAGTGTTTCAATTCCATTAGGGTTTTAGAAATCCCACCTCTGTCCTAGTTGTCCAATCCAACCTTGTTTAGGGACCGATTCATGCCACATATCTGGTTTACTGTTTGTTATGCTATGTGGCATTTCGTAGTGTGACTTACTACGTTTTTCATCCATTATTATAAGGATGGACACACAGTTTGCTTCCAGCTCTCTGTTGTCATATACAGCTTCCTTGCATGGATCTTTGCAAGAATTACCCTGCGATATGTATTCATGAGAGGAGTCCTTGTGTGTACTTTTAAACTCATTTTTCTCAGTATTGAATAATTTCATTTCATCCATTGATTATGGATCTACAAATGTTTTAAATCATCCTTCCATTATTTAATAAACGACACTAAATCAAGAGGCTAACCATGTCCACAGTAATAAGATGGATGTCTATTTTACTTCTTACACCGAAATGAATTCCACAAGGGAAATAGTCAAACATTAAGAATAAATAAAGTCACATGAATAATGATAAAAAACAGAAGAATCCACTAGGTAATTTTCATTCTTCTTTTTTTTTTTTTTGACTCTTCTATCATCCTTCTTCATTTTGCCCATCTCTCTAGAATCCATTCCCCTCACAAGTGTCAGACTGATAATTTTCAGAAGACTGATCAATAATGCACTTCATCTATCTTAAAAGAATATCTCATAACTTTCTCTTACCCATTCTAGTACCTGCAGATCGCCTGCCAAGGTTTAGAGAAGGCTATGATTCCTGCTTTCTCTTAAAATGTCCCCAGAACTGATTTCTCTGATACAGGCTGTGCTACAGTTGATTATGACATTCTGTCTTCTTCTATTTGGTGACCAAAACCTCACTTTTATTAAGATCTAAGCTTAAATGTCAACTTTTCAGGCACCTTTCCACTACTCACTCTAAAGTACCTACTCAGGCAATGGCTCCTCACTAGATTGGAATGATTTTTATAGAATTTATTGCTGTTATAAATATAGAATGGATTTGTATGTCGATTTTTCTGCGGGGTTGCACAGAGTCGGACATGAATGAGCGACTGAACTGAACTGAACTGAACTTCACAAATAAATGTTAACAAGATTAGAAACCTTTCTTGTCAAACTAATTCCTGTTTTCTTAGAACCTATAACAGTTTAAGGAACACACATGCTCACAACAGTTTGCTTAATAAGTAAATAAATGAGTCAAAACATTTTAGTAGAAAGCTTTGTAATTTCATCACAGTTTAGAAATAGTTCATAATGTCTTTAGGTGTATTCCTTTAGTTTTAAACATACTTCTCTGGATCCAGTTTAAATCTATACAGGCGTATTGAGAGTCTAAACATCAAACTATGGCCAATAAGATACACTCAACATGTCATGCCCTCTAGAGTAGTGACCAGTGTCTCAGAAATGATGCTCTCCATGCACAGGTCCTGAGAAGGTTAGAAGCAGTTTTCTCCCCACCTTGTTTTCATTGATTCCCTGTTGTTCTATAGGAATTATATCTCTATCTTGTCTCCTTGATTTCTTCCCAAAAGTTAAACGATCTTTTCCTATTAATTTTATTTGAGTTTGCTAGAGCTAGTTAACGGAGAAGGCAATGGCAAGCCACTCCAGTACTCTTGCCTAAAACATCCCATGGATGGAGGAGCCTGGTAGGCTGCAGTCCATGGGGTCGCTAAGGGTTGGACACAACTGAGCGACTTCACTTTCACGCATTGGAGAAGGAAATGGCAACCCACTCCAGTGTTCTTGCCTGGAGAATCCCAGGGATGGGGAGGCCTGGTGGGCTTCCGTCTATGGGGTCACACAGAGTCGGACACGACTGAAGTGACTTAGTAGCAACAGCAGAGCTAGTTAAATCTTATATTAAATTTCTATCAGTTTCAAAATGAGGTATAACTGATAAGCCGAAAAGATATATTAATTTGAGCTTACTTACATAATATTTATGCTGATTTGACATGATCAAATGTATTATTTTTTATAATACCAAACAGACAAATTAGCTTATCACTCAGGAGGCAATGGGTACTTCTACATACATATATGCATATGTGTGTATTTTAGTTTTGTGTTAATTTGGCTAAATCATGGTATCCTGTTTTGAGGCAAACACCAATCTGCATGTTGGTTATTTTATTTATTTATTTTTCTGGTAGACGACATTATAGAGACTTTTAGTTTTCTTTTCTTATTTATTTATTTTTAATTTATTTATTTTAATTGGAGGCTAATTAGTTTACAATATTGTGGTGGTTTTTGCCATACATTGACATGAATCAGCCATGAGCGTACATGTGTCTCCTCATTCCAAACACCCCTCCCACCTCCCTCTCCATCCCATCCCTCCATGTTGTCCCATTTCACCAGATTTGAGTGACCTGTTTCATGCATCAAACTTGGACTGGTCATCAATTTCACATATGGTAATAAACATGTTTCAATGCTATTCTTGCAAATGATCCCTCCTTGGCCTTCTCCCAAAGAGTCCAAAAGTCTGTTCTTTATACTTGGGTCTCTTTTGTTGGAAGACATATTTTAGGTGTGACTACATTTAAATCCATGGATTCTGAATAAAGTGCTTTATCCCTGCCTAATGTTGATGGGTCACACACAATTATTTAAAGGCCTTAAGAGAAAATCTTGAGATGCCTCACAGAAGGAGAAATCCTGCATTCATACTGCTTGAAGACTCAGAGCTCCCTCATTACTTGTCCCATACAGCTCCAGCCAGCTATAGTGCAGCCAGCTATATACTGATCAAGATATACATGCATACACACACACATATATATATGCATACATATGTTAAAGTGTTAGTTGCTCAGTCGTGTCTGCCTCTGTGATTCCATGGACTGTAGTTCCTCAGGCTCCTCTGTCCATGGAATTCTCCAAGCAAGTATACTAGACTGGGTAACCATTTGCTTCTCCAAGGGGTCTTCCCAACCCAGGAATTGAATCTGGGTCTCCTCCTGAATTGTAGGCATATTCTTTACCATCTGAGCCACTAGGAAAGCCCATATGTAAATATTTATATATATAATTATTATTATATTATTTTATTATTTACTTGTGGAGATTTTGACCAAATTAAATTATATGAGATGACATCAAAATTTATATCCTAAAGTTTGAATGAAACATTTCATAAATTGTTTTAATACTATTAATAATTGTTTTAATACTATTTAATACTCTCTACTAACATTTAAAGAAGTTATAGTAATATTAAATTTACACTACAAATATACCCTATTCAACACTTTGAAAAAGCAAAATGTATTGATTTCATATCTATTTATTTTCTCCAAATAAAAATTGAGTTGCTATTCATATTTAAAAATATGAAAATGATCCATTTATTGAATACATTATATTTAACTTATAATGCTAGGGATCTCAAATTATTACTTTGAAAGTAATGAAAGAAAGTTCTTTGAGAGCTGATAAATGTGATGATATAAAATTGTGAACTGGCATTATCATGAGTAAAGTACATTATTGATACGTGGAAAGTGTAAATGATGTTCTACCCAAGGTTTGGGGAAAACCAAAGGAATTGCCTTCTTACCAGTTAGTATAAATGTATCATGTTCTAGGTTAGTATGGAGCTATGGGGTCACTTTAAAGATGCCTTCCTAGACTGTCTGATCCAGCTTTAATTTCATAAGGTCAAAGTGATCGCACCTGGAGAAAGACTGAGTGGAGTAGAAACTGGGATCCTTGAGAAGGAAGCGGAAAAGAAGCCAGGAAGGCGAAAAGTAATTTGTTTAAAATTGCAAAGCTAATGAGTGATGAAGTAAGAGTTTCCATCCAGTTGTGTCTGACTTCAGAGAACATGCTCAACTACACGGTAAATTAATATTTCCTTTTTTTGCATTCTAAATTAAATAAGTACAGTTATGATCGTAATTCAGGTTTACATTTCTTTTTCACAGGAAGAGTATGTGTGTTATATGATGATGCCATTCTATTTCTTTTGTTAAATAGGAAGATGACACAAATCTATAATTTAATCTTCAATTATATTTGATTTCTGGACAACTTTCCAGAATAGATTAAGTGTAAAGTGAAAAGATAGACACAATGTGATTCTTTATCACAAATTTAGTAAGTACCTCTCTAATCCTTCATATCAGAAAATGTACTTGGTTAGAATGAGTGTGACCTAGAAAATGGGACCCACCATGGTATGAATTCAAATCAGTTTTGTGGGAACACAAAGAAGATGTTCAAATCTTCGAGATGATGATGCCATCTAAGGTTTCTTTAAGCCAAACCCAATATTATCGCCTGAGTCGTAATTAAATAATCCCTTTTTCTTTTGTTTATTCAAAGATAAGGATTGTTTCTTCAGCATTATTTTCAAGAAGAACCTTCACAAATGTTTTTATTACGTTTTAAGAAATTCCTTTGGGAACACAAATTTTTTGTGAAATGATATTTTATTATTTACAATTTTTGAATCTCATTATATAGAGATATAATTTAAATAGCACATGTACTTTTATCAGTTGGGAAAGAAAGTAGCCAAAAGATTTAAATTTGATTAAATTGCCTTTTCCAAGGATTTATGGACACCAATGAAAATCCCATATACTCCAAGAAGTGTACATGCTCTTTATTGAAATTATTAAGTGATTAGCTTCCCACCAACTTAGACGACACATGGAGAGCAATGAACACTTTGCATGCTGAATTTTAGATCAAGAACCTGACAGAAATCTAAGGACGTGGGTCACATAAGGTGAAAATGTAAGCCTGAAATGACTGAGGCCTAACATGCTCAATACTTCTATGGGACTCTCCCCCAGGAATGTTTCCCTACCTTTGTTGATGTATTTATTTTTTCTCTCTCTTTTTTCTTTGCCTAATTAACTCAGTACTTTTTAAAATTGAAATATATAAAAGAATGAAATAATGTCATTTGCAGCAACATAGATGCACCACAGAATATCATTCTTAGATTCTAAGTGAAATAAGCCATAAAGAGAAAGGCAAGTGACATATAAAATCATTTAGATGTGGAATCAAAATCATGACATAAATGAACTTATCTATGAAGTAGAAACAGACTCACAGACAGAGACAGCTGACTTGGGGTTGCTGAGGGAGGGGATAGGGGAGGCAGGGGAGGGAAGGATTGTGAGTTTGGGAATATCAGATGCAAACTATCATATATATAAATTGAATATACCACAGAGTCATAACTGAATAGTATAGGGAACTATATTCAATGTCTTAAGATAAACTTACTATTGTTTTAAGACAGCAGTAGAAGTCGAAATTGGAACCGAGTTTCTCAATACAGTTTTTTTTTCTTTTAACATGATAACTCAATGTTTCTTAAATCCCTCCAAATGACAGTTTTGGTGTTAAGTTTTGAGTTTTCACTGATAACAGGGGAGTTACGGTTGTTCCTTGGCATATTAAAAAGCAGAGACATTATTTTGCCAAACAATGTCCATCTAGTCAAGGCTATGGTTTTTCCAGTGGTCATGTATGGATGTGAGAGTTGGACTGTGAAGAAAGCTGAGCGCTGAAGAATTGATGCTTTTGAACCGTGGTGTTGGAGAAGACTCTTGAGAGTCCCTTGTACTGCAAGGAGATCCAACCAGTCCATTCTAAACGAGATCAATCCTGGGTGTACATTGGAAGGACTGATGCTAAACTGAAACTCCAATACTTTGACCACCTCATGCACCGAGTTGACGCACTGGAAAAGATTCTCATGCTAGGAGGGATTGGGGGTGGGAGGAGACGGGGATGACAGAGAATGAGATTGCTGGATGGCATTACCGACTCAATGGACATGAGTTTGAGTGAACTCCAGGAGTTGGTGATGGACAGGGAGGCCTGGCATGCTGTGATTCATGGGGTCACAAAGAGTCAGACATGACTGAGCAACTGAACTGAACTGAACTGAACTTGGCCTCACAAACATTATTATCCAGTTGGCTATAATGCACAAAATCTTACAAATTTTCGCTTTTGTTATTTGGTTGTTTGTTTGTTTTTGCTGCTACAACATAGAAGTTTCCTCATTTGAGTGTTTGAGATCTTAAACACTGAGTAAAATTTATTATTAATAATTATAGCTTCACTGAAAATTATATCAAGATTGTGACTTTTTCATTTCTAAGCAGACATAAAGTGATCTCTTTAGTTTCTAGTTTAGCTCAGTTCATTTGCTCAGCTGAGACCGACTCTTGGTGACCCCATGGACTGCAGCACACCAGGCTTCCCTGTCCATCATCAACTCCCAGGGCTTGCTCAAACTCACGTGCATCGAGTTGGTGATGCCATCAAATCATTTCATACTCTCCCTTCCCCTTCTCCTGCCTTCCATCTTTCCCAGCATCAGGATCTTTTCAAATGAGTCATTTCTTCACATCAGGTGGTGAAAATACTGGAGTTTCAGCTTCAACATCAGTCCTTCCAAAGAACATTCAGGACTGATTTCCTTTAGGATGGACTGGTTGGATTTCCTTGCAGTCCACGGGACTCTCAAGAGTCTTCTCCAACACCTCAGTTCAAAAACATCAAATTTTTGGTGCTCAGCTTTCTTTAGAGTCTAACTCTCACAATCACACATGACTACTGGGAAAATCATAGGGTTTAATATGTGGACCATTCTTAGCAAAGTAACGTCTCTGCTTTTTAATATGCTGTCTAGGTTGGTCATAACATTTCTTCCAAGGAGCAAGTGGAAGAAATGTTTTTAATTTCATGGCTGCAGTCATAATCTGCTTTGGAGCCCCACAAAAATAAAATCTCTCACTGTTTCCATTGTTTCCCCACCTATTTGCCATGAAGTGATGGGACCAGATGCCATGATCTTAGGTTTCTAAATGTTGAGTATTAAGCCAAATTTTTCACTATTCTTTTTCACTTTCATTCAGTTCAGTTCAGTTCAGTTCCATCGCTCAGTCATGTCCAACTCCTTGCGACCCCATGAATCACAGCACCCCAGGCCTCCCTGTCCAACACCAACTCCCGGAGGTCACTCAAACTCATGTCCATCGAATCGGTGATGCCATCCAGACAGCTCATTCTCTGTCGTCCCCTTCTCCTCCCACCCCCAATCCCTCCCAGCATCAGAGTCTTTTCCAGCGAGTCAAATGTCACATGAGGTAGCCAAAGTATTGGAGTTTCAGCTTTAGCATCAGTCCTTCCAATGAACACCCAAGATTGATCTCCTTTAGAGTGGACTGGTGGGATCTCCTTGCAGTCCAAGGGACTCTCAAGAGTCTTCTCCAACACCACAGTTCAAAAGCATCAAATCTTCGGTGCTCAGCTTTCTTCACAGTCCAACTCTCACATCCATACATGACCACTGGAAAAACCATAGCCTGGACTAGACGGACCTTGGTTGGCAAAGTAGTGTCTCTGCTTTTTAATATACTATCAAGGTTGGTCATAACTTTCCTTCCAAGGAGTAAGTGTCTTTTAATTTCATGGCTGCAATCATCATCTGCAGCGATTTTGGAGCCCCCCAAAATAAAGTCTGACACTGTTTCCACTGTTTCCCCATCTATTTCCCATGAAGTGATGGGACCAGATGCCATGATCTTAGTTTTATGAATGTTGACCTTTAAGCCAACTTTTTCACTCTCTTCTTTCACTTTCATCAAGAGGCTTTTGAATTCCTCTTCACTTTCTGCCATAAGGGTAGTGTCATCTGCGTATCTGAAGTTATTGATATTTCTCCCTGAAACCTTGATTCCAGCTTGTGTTTCATCTAGTCCAGCATTTCACATGGTGTACTCTGCATATAAGTTAATTAAACAGGGTGAGAATATACAGCCTTGATGTACTCCTTTCCCAATTTGGAACCAGTCTCTTGTTTCATGTCCAGTTCTCACTGTTGCTTCTTGACCTGCATACAGATTTCTTAGGAGGCAGTTAAGGTGCTCCGGTATTACCATCTCCCTAAGAATTTTCCACAGTTTGTTGTGAGTCACAGTCAAAGGCTCTGACGTAGTCAATAAACAGAAATAGACTTTTTTCTGGAACTCTCTTGCTTTTTCGATGATCCGACGGATGTTGACAATTTAATCTCTGGTTCCTCTGCCTTTTCTAAATCCATCTTGAATATCTAGAAGTTCATGGTTCACATGCTGTTGAAGCCTGTCTTGGAGAATTTTGAGCATTACTTTGCTAGTGTGTGAAATTTGTGCAATTGTGTGTTGTTTGAATGTTCTTTGGTAAGGTGTATTTTAAACCAATTAGAATTATAACTGTAAATTCACATCCCAGAAAGATAAAGACTGGAATAATCTGTTAATAATTTCCAAAAATCTGTATTATTAACAGCCAATTTTTTGTTCTTGAAAACAAAAACATACTTAATCCACTAACAATATTTTATTACCTGAATCTTATTAATAATATAAAGTGATAATATCATTACCTGAATATTTAATGTTAAATAATATCTGTTAGAGATAATAACATAGAATAGCACTGAATTATAAGATTTATATGCATATATAAGTATTTAGCATCATGAATATTTTATGAAAGAGATGGGAATACTTGACCACCTGACCTGCCTCTTGAGAAACCTATATGCAGGTCAGGCAGCAACAATTCGAACTGGACATGGAACAACAGACTGGTTCCAAATAGGAAAAGGAGTGCGTCAAGGCTGTATATTGTCACCCTGCTTATTTAAAGTATATGCAGAGTACATCATGAGGAATGCTGGGCTGCAAGAAGCACAAGATGGAATCAAGATTGCCGGGAGAAATATCAATAACCTCAGATATGCAGATGACATCACCCTTATGGCAGAAAGTGAAGAGGAACTAAAAGACCTCTTGATGAAAGTGAGATAGGAGAGTGAAAAAGTTGGCTTAAAGCTCAACATTCAGAAAACTAAGATCATGCCATCTAGTCCCATCACTTCATGGGAAATAGACGGGGAAACTGTGGAAACCGTGTCAGACCTTATTTTTGGGGGCTCCAAAATCACTGCAGATGGTGATTGCAGCCATAAAATAAAAAGACACTTACTCCTTGGAAGGAAAGTTATGACCAACCTAGATAGTACATTAAAAAGCAGAGACATTACTTTGCCAACCAAGGTCCGTCTAGTCAAGGCTATGGTTTTTCCAGTGGTCATATATGGATGTGAGAGTTGGACTGTGAAGAAAGCTGAGCACCGAAGATTTGATGCTTTTGAACTGTGGTGTTGGAGAAGACTCTTGAGAGTCCCTTGTACTGCAAGGAGATCCAACCAGTCCATTCTAAAGGAGATCAATCCTGGGTGTACATTGGAAGGACTGATGCTAACCTGAAACTCCAATACTTTGACCACCTCATGTGAAGACTCGCTGGAAAAGATTCTCATGCTAGGAGGGATTGGGAGCAGGAGGAGAAGGGGACGACAGAGAATGAACTGTCTGGATGGCATCACCGATTCGATGGACATGAGTTTGAGTGAACTCCGGGAGTTGGTGATGGACAGGGAGGACTGGCGTGCTGCGATTCATGGAGTCTCAAAGAGTCGGACATGACTGAGTGACTGAACTGAACGGAACTGATATTTGATGAAATTCAACATATAGTCAATTTTAGGCAGAATAATAGACGATACTTATATGCATCCCTGTGACAATATTTTTAATTCTATTAATTTGAAAATAAAATTCAGACTTTTTTTAAGAAACAGTGATGCTATTTTAATATCATAAACTGTCATTATTAATCGTTCAAAATATATGATTTCTTGAATGTTTCAAGTATTAAATAAACATTTTAAGTTAACTAAATTCTTATGTTTATTAGTGCTCATGATTCCTGCTGCTGCTGCTGCTGCTGCTGCTGCTGCTAAGTCGCTTCAGTCGTGTCTGACTCTGTGCGACCCCATAGAGGGCAGCCGACCAGGCTCCGTTGTCCCTGGGATTCTCCAGGGAAGAACACTGGAATGGGTTGCCATTTCCTTCTCCAAGGTATGAAAGTGGAAAGTGAAAGTGAAGTCGTTCAGTCACGTCTGACTAGTAGCGACCCCATGTACTGCAGCCCACCAGGCTCCTCTGTCCATGCGATTTTCTAGGCAAGAGTATTGGAGTGGCTATTGAACCTCAAATCAGTTAAATAATAAAATGTGATCAGTAGAGTATTGATAAAGTAAGATTTTTTGATATTTGATATGTTTTTGCATTTTCTTTTTAAAAATAAATATCTGATCCTTTATGGAAAGTTTAATTAATAACAGCATAAAAAAGAAAATCTCTAGAGGATTATCAAGGAAGGAAAACTAGACAGTGTTAACATGAGAATAAAAAGCACTTACTAAACAGTGGTTTTTAAGTATTTCAAGATTTATGATTAACATAGTAAACAAGGTCTGAAAACTATACAATTTATTTTGCAATTGACATTTTACAGTACAATGAACTCTGGTAGACAATGAGAGAAATCTTTTAAAAATTCAAGAAATCATAAGCACTTTAAAGACTCTCTGGCAATTCCCCAGATTCCATTCCTCAGAGGAAATGAGAATTACACTGTTTTCAGATTTAAAGAATACAAAGCTATTTATTTTTTCTGTACTTATATAGAATGAATATCCTTAAGCATACGACAAAGTAGATTTTACAAAAAGATTTTGTAGATAACAGGTGAAAATAGTTGGTTTAAGGAAAAACTTTAATGACTATTAAACATCTTTCTGGTTCTATTTAGCTAAGCAGTTTTGTTATCTTGTAATAGGATAGTAATGTCTAGGTGGACTCAAATACAACTTACACTTGATCTTCAACGATTAACAAAGGAAGCTTGCCACCCTGGGATGCTTCTGATTACCGTTAATGTCTGCACATGCCTAGGTTGTATCACTTTGTTTCTCAGAAACCTAATCAAATAAGGTTTCTATATGTGGCTTCCAAACTGGAGCACTAAAAGCTCTATACTATAGCAGTATAAGGGTAAACTCATTAAAGCCATGTGCAGTTTGACGTAAGACTTGGCCTTTATTTAACTAATCTGAAGATAAATACAGAAAGCCACCATCTGGAACTTTCTGTAAATCCGTAAGCAAAATATTCCTCTGCAATTTAATTATTTCTTATTGCATTTGTAACTCACCACTTTCATTGCAGACTTCATATATCTGACTGAATGCTTTCTTGTGTTTTTAAAGATTATTACAAATTGAATTTTTTTCTTAATTCACATATAGACAGTGAGAGAAAGAAAAATGTCTTGCATTGCTAGGGAAACCCGACGATGAAGGTTTAGTGACAACCTCAGGTGGTGTTGTACAGCAAAGTCTGTCAGGACAAGAGAAGAGAAAGGGAGCCTGATGATGCAAAGAATGAATTTAGAATGTTACTTATTGATTCTCCAATGATCTTTATAAAAGAAGCAATGCAGACCCTGTCTCTTTCTAAAGAAGAATTATGGAACTATAATAAAGAAGACCTCAAGGAATTTATATCCTTGTAAGGCAGAATAAATGGAATCTCACCTCTGTGAGTTTACAGAAAGAACAGGAAATACTGGATGCTTTGGAATTGTTTCAAAGTTGCATTAGAGTATCTGAACTTGCAGTGCTGTTTGAATACTTGCTTTACTTTTCTCTTTATATTTTAAAATTACTGAATTCAGCACTAATCATTCTATTATATTGATCCTGCAGTAAGTATGTGAAAAATATATTTTTACTTGTCTTCTAATGAAAGTAATACAATTTAAAATAGGAAAATTATATTTTAGAAGAAAGTTTATTTCTGTTTGTGGCAATAAATCAAAGTATAGCTATTTTATTTTATTTTTTGAAGGACTGGGTGTCTTTTTTAAATTTTTTAAATTTATTTATTTTAACTGGAGGCTAATTACTTTACAATATTGTAGTGGTTTTTATTCTTTAATAGCTTGTATATTGTTATACTTGTGCATTTTTAATTAATTAAGGTGCTATTAAATTTTATAATCCAAAGAACAAAAATATTAGGTGTTGACTCAGGGAAATGAGTTACTCATAACTGCATGGAGGTCTCCGAAGACACTGAGTCATTTATAAATACCACATATTATTATGATGCACATATCCATTAATATCTATGTTAGGTAGTTAGAATAGAACACAGGAGTCCAGAATGGCGGTGGCTAAAAGACAAGAAAGGGAAAAGCCCGTGAAAATAGAAAACAAAGGAAGATCCAAGGACCGGAGTGAGGGCCTCAGGTAGAAAAAACAGCACTCCTGGCTAGCCCAATTTACATAGGGCAGGCCCAAATGGAGGAAAAAAATCTTATAAAAAGAGGAGCCAAAGGGTTCTCTCTCTCTCTCCTGCGTGCTGGCATGCTTCCCCACTCTCTTCTCTTTGTGACTTTAGGTCGGCATGCCCTCATGCCACGAGGATGGATTCTATAAAGTAGAGCTGTAACACGGAGCTGTAACACTGATTTGTCTAAGAGCTATAACACGGTCTGTCCAAGACCCAAGATCTGTGATGTGCTGAGGGCTTTAATGTCCGTCACTCCAAATGTTTTTTGTGATGAGACAGAACCGAGGAGAATACACTTACCTGACATCTAGAAGACTTCAGCAGTAAATCTTGCTTTTAATATGTAGACAACATTTCAGTAAATCTCACTTTTCATAAAGTTTGTAGTAATTTAGTTCAAATTCCCTTAATAAAGAAGTGTGCCTTTTATTCTTTTGTTTTTCCTTCTTCCCTTTTTTCCTTCCTCTCTTTTTCTCCTTCTCCCTCTTTTCTTTCTCCCCCTCTTCCTGCTTCCTTCCTTCTCCCTTTCTTCCTTTCTTTTAAATTATTTTTAAAATCTCTGAAAAGATGATATCGGAACAAAAATAAAGGGGAACATGGGAAGAATTTGGCCATACAGACATCTATGGATGACATACCTAAGCAGAAGGATTAGTGAGTATGCATATCCTAGAGTGGGCTGCTGCTGCTAAGTCACTTCAGTCGTGTCCGACTCTATGTGACCCCATAGACGGCAGCCCACCAGGCTCCCCCATCCCTGGGATTCTCCAGGTAAGAACACTGAAGTGGGTTGCCATTTCCTTCTCCAATGTGTGAAAGTGAAAAGTGAAAGTGAAGTTGCTCAGTCATGTCTGACTCATAGCGACCCCATGGACTACAGCCTACCAGGCTCCTCCGTCCTAGAGAAGAATAAAGTTGAAACAATTGGGAGAGAAACAAAGAGACAAAGGAGGTATTATGGTTAAGCCTAAATATGTTTTTCTTGAGTATTTTATGTATTTCAGCTTTTATTCTAAATATAGTGGAAAGCTCCTGGAAATTTTGGAAAGAAGCCATAACCAACTTGCATGTTAAGGAATCATTGTAATTTTTACATGGTGACGGCAGTGAAGGGTGTGTGGGAAGGACTAGAGCCATGTAGGAGGCACAGGCTAAACATGATCCTTGATGAAGAAGGTGGGAGAAAATGAAAAAAAGAAAGAAAGAAAAAAAAAACACACTCTGGATATAATTTAATACAGAATTGACAGATGAGTTTAAAGGCTTTACTATGGGGCATGAGAGAAATGTATTTCAAATCTAACCACTTCATATCACTTCTACCACCACCACCCTGGTCTGAACCATCTTCACCAAAGCTGTTCCAGGTTTATTCTCAGGAGAGTACACAGAGTGATCCTTTTAAGCTTAAGACATAAGGGTCAAACATCTACTCAAATTTTATATTACATTCCATTTCACCTAAACAGCCATGGTAGTGGCAATGATCCACAAAGGCCTCTCAGAGTCAGTCTGTTGTATTGCCAATTTTCTTTTCTTGATGACTCTTTGTTAGACACAATGTTTTCCTTCTATTTTTCAAAAATGCCAAGCATGTTATTTCCTTAGTTTGCTTCTCATCATCCCTTTTCTTAGAATAGTCCTCTTCCCAACTATCTTAATCACTTTGGGTTAACTGTCTCACCAGCAAGTGTTTGAGTAACTCTCACATTTTCAGTGAGTCCTATCTTAACCTTCCATTTAATATTACGACAAATGTTCCTCCTCCAAATCTAGCTCAACCTGCTCTACATTTTTGTTTTTTAAATTTTTGCTTGTACTCATTATCTTTGGAGATACAATATTATCGCTTATTATTATGTGTGCTGTTTGTTGTCCTCCTGGGTAGTGTTGGTCTGAAACAAATAGACTGCCAGATATTTCCCTAGAGAAGATGAGTATATTCAAGATCAGCAGAGAATTGCAGCTGAGGAGAATGATTAATGGAGATGAAGATGAATTTGAGGGGCTGTGGTAAGCAAACAGTCCATGGCTTTCTATTGTATAAGTCTTTACCAGGAAAGAAATCTCCCTTCTGCATGTTAGGCTTTGCTAAGTTTGAAGTATATGAAACCTCCCCATGCTGGTCTCCCAACTATTTAATTGAAGTTTCTATTTTAAGTGTTTTTACATTTTCCGCTTTAGATCAAGTTCTTTCTCTGAAAGTCTCACTGATAAAAAGCCAGGTTTTCTAATTTCATCAGCTTTTACTTCCTCTTTATCTGGCAGAAGCTTTCCTAGGTATACTGTCTCACATCAGATAAACAGTTCACATATTAGAAATATCTTTAGGTCACATTTGAGTAATGAGAAGGGGTAGGATGGAGACTTCTGAGGCACTTTTTATCTAAAATCTGTGAAGGACATGCACTCATCTTCTGCTGTGAGAACACCAAAATCACAACTAGCTGCTGAACAAACATAGACAGAAGAATGTTGGATCTCACCAAAAAAAGATGCCCTATATTTACAGGCAAAGGAGAAGCATCAAAACGATGGTAGGAGGAGTGCAATCGCATTTAGAATCAAATCTCCTACCATGAGAGAAACTCAGGGGCACAAACAAAAGTCATGCATACCAGGACCCAGGGAATGGAGCAGTAACCTCCACAAGAGACTGAGTCAGACCTACCTTGACTGTCTAACTGTCTCCTGTGGAGGCACGGATGAGCAGTGGCCTGCCACGGGGACAGAAGCTCTGGCTGCAGCAGACCTGGGAGGGGCAATGTGTGGCTTAAGTCCTCTTAGAGGAGGTCGCCTCTAGACCCACCATAGAACCGGTGAGCAGACAACCCGCAAACTGGAGAACAATTACACCAAAGAAGTTCTCACACTGTTGCAAAAGTTCTAAAGCTCACAACAGATTCCCCAGCCTGGAGATCTGGCAAAAGGACTGAGAACATCCAGGGAATTGGACTTTGAGGGACAGTGGGATTGGATCATAGAACTTCCACAGGACTGGGGAAACAGACTTGGAGGGCACAAGCAAAACCTTATACACACCAAGACACAGGAGAAAGAAGCAGTGACCCTATATGACACTGAACCAGACTTGCCTGTGAGTTTCCAGGAGGAGACATGGGTCAACAGTGGCCTGCCACAAGGTCAGGGACTACACCAGCCCTGGGAGCTGCAACTTGCTGTCATAAGTCCTTTTGAAGGAGGTCACCATTACCACTACCACAGTTTGGCCTCAGGACAAGCTACAAGGAGGTAACACAGACCCACTCATCAGCAGAAAAATGGATTAAAGATTTACTGAGCATGGCCTTGCCCAATAGAGCAAAGCCCAATTTTCCCTACAGCCAGTCCCTCCCATCAGGAAGTTTCCACAAGCCTCTTATTCTTATCCATCAGAAGGCAGAGAGAATGAAAACCACAATCACAGGAAACAAACCAAACTGATCACATGGATCCTAGCTTTGTCTAATAGGAAGAAATTATGAGCCATGCGGTGTAGGACCACCCAAGACAGACAGGTTATGGTTAAGAATTCTGACAAAACCTGGTTCCCTGAAGAAAAGAGTGGCAAAGCACTTCAGCATTCTTTCCTTGAGAACCCCATGAGCAGTATGAAAAGGCAAAAACATGTGACACTGAAAGATGAACTCACCGATCTGTAGGTGGCCAATATGCTACTTGAAAAGAGTGGATAAATAGCTTCAGAAGGAGTGAAGACTGAGCCAAAGTGGAAACAAAGCCCAGTTGTGGATGTGCCTGGTGGTGAAAGAAAAGTCCAATGCTATAAAGAACAATATTGCATAGGAATCTGGTACATTCAGTCCATGAATCAAGGAAAATTGGAAGTGATCAAACTGGAGATGACAAAAGTGAGCATCAACATTTTAAGAATCAGTGAAATACAAATTGCCAGTCCATGTTTGATGCATGACACAGGACGCTCGGGGCTGGTGTACTGGGATAAACCAGAGGGATGGGATGGGGAGGGAGTAGGAGGGGGGTTCAAGATGGGGAACACATGTACACCTGGGGCAGATTCATGTCAGTGTATGGCAAAACCAATAAAATAATGTAAAGTAATTAGTCTCCAATTAAAATAAATAAATTAAAAAAAAGAATCAGTGAAATAGAATGGATTTGAATAGGTAAATTTAATTCAGATGACCATTATAGAAACTACTGTGGGCAATAATCCCTTAGGAGAAATGGCATAGATCATAGTCAACAAAAGAGTCCAAAATGCAGTACTTGGGTGCAGTCTCATAAAGGACAGAATGATCTCTGTTCATTTCCAAAACAAGCCATTCAATATCATAGTAATCCAAATCTATGTCCCAACCGCTAATGACAAAGAAGCTGAAGTTTAATGGTTCTATGATGACCTACAAACCTTCTATAACTAACATCAAAAAAAAAAAAAAAATTGCCCTTTTCATCAGAGAGGACTGGCATGCAAAAGTAGGAAGTCAAGAGATACCTGGGTTAACAGGCAAGTCTGTCCTTGAAATACAAAATGCAGCAGGGAAAACACTAACAGAGTTTTGCCAAGAGAACAAACCAGTTGTAGCAAATACCTTCTTCCTACAACACAAGAGACAACTTTACGCATGGATATCACCAGATGGTTAATTTTCAAATCAAATTTATTTTATTCTTTGCATCTGAAAATGGAGAAGCTCTATATAGTCATCAAAAAAAAAAAAAAAATCCCAGGAGCTGGCTGTGGCTCAGATTTTGAATTATCTCAAATTTTATAATAATTTATAACATTTTAATTATAATAATTAAATACAAAATTAAATATTAATTATAAATAGTATAATAATTATCATAATATACTATTTATAATATAATTTTTAATTATTGCAAAATTCAGACACAAATTGAAGAAAGTAGGGAAAAACACTAGACCATTCAACTATGACCTAAATGAAATCCCTTATGTTTACACAGTGGAAGTGACAAATAAATACAAGAGATTAGATAGATAGATAGACAGATAGATAGATAGATATGGTGCCTGAGGAATGATAGATAGAATTTCATAACATTGTACAGGAGTCGGTGACCAAAACCATCCTTAGAAGAAGAATGCAAAAAGGCAAAATAGCTATCTGAGGAGGCCTTAAAAATAGCTGACAAAAGAAGAGAAGTGAAAAGCAAAGGAGAAAAGGGAAGATATAAGCATCTGAATACAGAGTTCCAAAGAATAGCAAGGAGAGATAAGAAAGCCTTCCAAAGAGAACAGTGCAAAGAAATAGAGGAAAATTATAGAATGGAAATATTTCAAGGGAATATTTCATGCAAATATGGTCACAATAAAGGACAGAAATGGTATGGACCTAATAGGAGCAGAAGATATCAAAAAAATGTGGCAAGAATACACAGAAGAACTCTACAAAAAAGATCTCAATGACCTAGATAACCATGATGGTGTGACCACTCATCTAGAGCCAGACATCCAGACTTTACTTGGAATATAAAGTCAAGAGGGCCTTAGGAAGTATCATTATGGATAAAACTAGTGAAGGTTATACCATTCCAGTTGAGCTATTTGAAGTCCTAAAAGATGATCCTGTTAAAGGGCTTCTGCCTGCAATGCAGGAGACCTGGGTTTGATCCCTGGGTCAGGAAGATCCCCTGGAGAAGGAAATGGCAACCCACTCCAGTACTCTTGCCTGGAAAATTCCACGGATGGAGCAACCTAGTAGGCTACAGTCCATGGGATTGCAAGGAGTCGGACTTGACTGAGGAACTTCACTGGTTAAATAAAGGGCTGCACTCAGTATGCCTACAAATTTGGAAAGTTCAGCAGTTGCCATAGGACTGAAAAAGGTCAGATTGCATTCCCATCCCAAAGAAGGGCAATGTCAAAGAATGTTCAAACTACCACATGATTACACTCATTTCACATGATAGGAAAGTAATGTTCAGAATTCACCAAGCTAGTGAGAGAGTCAATTCCTAAGAAGAATTGGTAAGAAGTCTGGGGTTCTCATGGAAGAGATAGGGGTCTGGGTTTCTCAAGGAAGAGAAAAGGACAAAGGTTTGTTTGCTTGGTTGGTTTTCTACATTGCTTTGTCTTAGTCAGTATAACAATGTATCTTGTATTAAGGACATGTTTCTCCTTAACAAGAACCTTCTGACTAATCTTATCTTGCTCTGTTGTGGGAGTGGGTCTGGTAAAAGCATATAAGGCCTTGATAAGACTAACAAGTGGGGCACCCTTCATCCCCCTTCTTGTTGATGTCAGAAGCTTTCTCTCTCCCTTTCTATATTTTAATAAAACTTTGCTACACAAAAGCTCTTGTGTGAGCAAGCCTTGTCTCTAGTCCTGAAGCTAAATCTTCTTTAGAGATAACAAATCCAACATCCTTCACTGTAAGCTATCACTAGGCTTCAGTATAGTACATGAACTGAAAACTTCTAGATGTTCAAGCTGAACTTAGAAAAGGCACTGGAACCAGAGATCAAATTGCCAACATCCATTGTATCATAGAAAAAGGAAGAGAATTCCAGAAGAACATCTACTTCTGCTAAAGTCTTTGACTGTGTGGATCACAACAACCTGTGGAAAATTCTTCAAGAGATGGGAATATCAGACCGTCTTACCCACCTCCTGAGAAATCTGTATGCAGGTCAAGAAGCAACAGAACTAGAAATGAAACAATGGACTGGTTCAAATTGGGAAAGGAGAATTTCAAGGCTGTAAAATGTGGCCCTGATTATTTAACATTTATGAAGAGTGCATCATGTGAAATGTCAGGCTTGATGGAGCACAAGCTGGTATCAAGATTACTGGGATAATTATCAATAACTTCAGATATGCAGACATACTACCTTTTTGGCAGAAAGTGAAGAGGAACTAAAGAGCTACTTGATGAAGGTGAAAAGGAGAGTGAAAATGCTGGCTTAAAACTAGATATTAAATATATATATATATATATATATATATCTAAGATCATGGTATCTGTTCTCATTACTTCATGACAGGCAGATTGGGATGCAGTGAAAGACTATTTTCTTGAGCTCAAAAATCACTGCAGATGGTGACTGCAGCTGTAAAATTAAAAGATGCTCGCTCCTTTTAAGAAAAACTGTGACAAACTTAGATAGTATATTAAAAAACAAAGACATTACTTTGTCAATAAAGTTAAAAAATGTCAGAGCTATTGTTTTTGCAGTAGTCATGTATGGGTGTGAGATTTGGACCATAAAGAAGGCTGAGCACTGAAGAATTGATGCTTTTAAACTGTTGGAGAAGACTTTTGAGAGTCCCTTGGACTGCAAGGAGATCAAACCAGTCAATTCTAAAGTGAATCAACTCTAATATTCTTTGGAAGGACTAATGCTGAAGCTGAAGCTCCAATACTTTGGCCACCAAGAAGATCTGACTCATTAGAAAACACCCTGCTGCTGGGAAAGATTGAAGGCAGGAGGAGAAGGGGAAAACAGAAGACTAGATGGTTGGATAGCATCACTGACTCAATGGAATGAGTTTGGGCAAGCTCCAGGAGATGGTAAAGACAGGAAACCTGGCATGCTTCAGTCATGCTGGGGTCACAAAGAGTCAGACACGACTAAGTGACTGGACAACATCAACAATGTTTCTAAAACATAGACATTACAGAGTATCTGCTATATAATCATGAAAGGTTTGGAACCAAAATTCCAACAGACCTCTTTCAAATATCTTGGAAAATCTGTCTCATTAAATGGCATTCAATTCAATTCAGGGAATCTACTTTCAAGCCATCAGGTGAAGTGTTGGTCCAGTCAGAGCTGCATACTTTCCTTACGTGTGTCACATGAATCTAAGAATGTATTTCTTGGAGTTCAGTGTCACAGGCATTGGTTAGAAGAACTTGACAGGAGGTTTTCTGAGAAGACTGAAAAAGCATTTTCTGGAGATGTCTAATTCAAAAGGGAAATCTCTATGTTATATGGTACTTATGTCAGGTCTTTATCTCCCAAGAGGATACTGTGAAAATGTGCCTCTACTAAAGCATGGTTATTTTTAATGGAAGGAATTAGAACTTTACAATAGTGGAACATCTCTCCTTTTATCAGTTTGTAGATCAACAGAGGCATGAACCAAGGGCATTGAGTGTCTGCGACTATCTCATCAGTTCAGTTCAGTCCAGTTCATTCGCTCAGTCGTGTCAGACTCTTTGCGACCCCATGAATCACAGCACGCCTAATAGGGTGAAGTTTTATGAAGTCCAGGAGTGTATATGAAATTTAGAAAGATGGATGGCAACATTTTGGCCAAAATAGGTCCTCTTTCACTTTTGTCAATTGAGTCTCAACAATGTTGCGACTGGGCTTAACAAAAACAGGCGATTCAAGTTGGGAAACTCAGATAAAGTGCAGTAAAACAAGCCAAACAGAAGAGACTTATCAAAGCACTTAGCCAATTAGATGAGTTCCTCCATCATCAAGAAGTTCAAGAGGCATTCCCCAGCTTAAGGTAGTATTTTCCAAAAGGAAGTTATTCACAGAAGAAGCAGTAGCTTGGCTAAAAGGGAAGGCTTTAGTCCAATGAAAAAGCACAGATTGTGACTTAAATATATGTATGTCTACTAGGAAGAGGAAATTATATGAAATTTATTTCCCAGGCCTCAATTGGCCCATTCAATAGTTTAAAATGTCTGGAGAAATACGAGTTTACATGGATTGTATTTGGAGAAGTGGGGCAAGTGAAGGAAATGCTTTTTATGGCCTGGTTACTGTTTTCCCACCTATATTGATGGAGGTTATACTTTTCTCAATAAAGCAGTAGTTTAATGCATGATTAAGTTTGAGGAATGGGAGTTTTAGTGTCTCTGGTATTTGGTCAGAGTGGTTATTTGGTCCACAGCAGAGCTTTCTCTTTTTTTATCAGACCAAGAATTGCAAATATTATTTTTCTTTTTCTGAGGCCAATTGTTAGACTTCTCTAACCAGTTTTCCTAAATTATTATTTGAAGAAAGAGCCCTTTGCACCACATTAGAAGTTTGGCTGCAATTTGTTTCTGTAAGGGCAGCATTCCCTGTAGATATAGCAGTAATTTTCCTTAGCTTCCAGAAACTCAGGTTTAGTGTGTCTAGAATCTTAATAGCTAAAGTGTCTGGTAAAAGTACCACCTTTGGTAATTCCTGAGCATAGGAGCCATTCAAAATTTTATTTTCCCTGGAAGTTAGTAATTCATAGTGCTTCCACAGCATTCTGAAATTATGAGCTACTCTGAAAGTTTATCTACTATCAGCATAAATATTTGTAGCTTTGTTCTTGTCTAAAGTACAAACTCGTGTAAGAGTGTGTGATTTAGACTGGTTGGCTGAGGAATCCATTACTAAAGATGCTGCCCTGACAAAATCCAAAGGATATTTTAATAGCACATCCAGCATGGCATCTGCTATTGTTGCCTTTTAAATAAGAAACTCCAGTGAACCATGAGAAGTCAGTGTTACCCAGTGGAGTTTCCTGTAGATCCCCACAAGGAGTCAGGAGGTGGTTCATCAACACGAAGAAGTCATGAAAGGACTCCGTGTGTAATGGAGGAGAGAAGAGTAGCTACGTGAAGGTGCTTATAATACAAAATAATTATGTGGAAAGCAATTAGCAAAAGAACTTCATAGGAGGTGAGGCAGCTGGCTGAGAAGCATCGAGTGTTATGTGAATTCAGGAGGGCTCTGCTTTGTTCGGTACAGGAATGATTAAAGAGGCTAACACAACAATATTCTTGGTGACCTTAACCAAAAAAAAGCAGTGGCTGTAATGACTCTAAGGCAAGACAGTGTCCCTGTGCCACATGATCCAGTTACTGTTTAAAGGATCTTTTGAGTAAGGAGACTTATTCCTTGTACAAGGGAATACACTTATTCATTCCCCTGTTATGAATAAGCAGCCCAATGGCTTTCCTTTCCTTTTCATATACAAAAAAGAAAAGGGGAATCTGATAAGTGGAAGACCAATAACAGATAAGTTCATTAAACCCTTCTTTAAGACTGTGAGTTTTATTCTATCCAGCTTTTCTCATTAGATTGGGTTGGAGTTTTTATTGTTGAGTAAAACATAGAGAGGTTTGGTAATAAGAAAGAGTTCTGAAACACATTTTAGACAATAACCAACTAACCAAAGAAAACTTCTCTGTTGGCACTTAATTTTGGGTTTTGGAAAACTTAAGACACTGTACAATCTATATGGACTTAGGGGTAGTCCTTGTTTTGGTATAAGATATCCTAAATTTAAAACCTGGGTTTGGGCAATTGCAATTTTTCTTTGCCAACCTTATGTTCCTTTAAGGTTAAAAACTTTTAGCAAGTGAATGATGGCTTCATGTGAAAAGGCTTGAGAAGGGGAGCAAAGAAGCAAATCATCCATCCACACATTGGTAATTACCATCTACACAGAAGTGGCAAAGAACATTGAGGGGATTTTATGTCATCCAGATCAAACCTCAGGATTTGGGAGAAATTAGAATTCTCAGTATAACTCTGAGGTGTTTCCACATAAATTGTTTCTCTTCCCAAGTGAAGGCAAAAAACAGTTGAATATCTTCATCAACTGCAATACTAAAGAACCCACACCAAAAATCAATTACGGTGAAGAATTTGCTTCTTCAAATGGGAATAGAGGTGATATACGAGGTTAGAAACAACTAGGTGTCAGAGGGCGACAATGTTGTTTATTTCTCAGAGCTCTTGGACAAACCTTCAGGCTGAGCTATTAGATCTAGCAAGTGTAATGGAGTATTGCAGACACTAGTACGGGAGATGATGAGCCTTGTGATCTTCTATTATGGATTTCATGTACTGAAAGACATCTTTAGTTATGGGAATTGATTAATTCTGGAAAGATGCTTTGTCAGGCTGATTTGAACCATGCTGGGAGGTATACTGTGAATTTTCTCAAATCAGTCTGAGATTTTCTCCAAGAAAAGTGAAAGCTGAGTCAATAAGGCCAAGGATCAGTGCCTCCAGAAACAGTTCTAGTCCTGGCAGAGATAGAAAAAAAGATGTCAAAGAGTCATTTAATTTATCTGATGGATTATATTGATGACTACTGTAAAATTCTAGGATTAATTACCTCTTTCGAGAGAAGGAAATGTAAGCAAGGTTGTTCTCTAAGAAGTTTTAACTAAAAAAGGTGATGATGGGTAAACTAGAAAGAATGTGTCTCTCAAAAGAACTAGTGAAGAAAAGAGAGAGAGACAAAACAAATTCAGAAATAGGAACCTCTTGAGGTTCATTAAGATCAATCCCCACGATTTGAACAGTTTTAATAATCTGAGGTGGAGCTCTTTCATAGTAGTGAGATTAAGCACTGAAAGTGTGGCTTCAGTCAGTTAGGACTGGAAGAGAATAATCCTGAATGTGGAGAGACGTTTCTTCAAGCTGTCTAAGGGGAAATATTGGGAAAAGCATCTAGATTTCCTCCAACTCCCATCATTGAGAGTTGAGAAGACTTTAATAGCCTGGCTAGAAGGCTGAAAGTGCCCAAATCACTTACATTTGTTAAAAATCACTTTTGCAGTGACCTGGCTCTTTGCAACCATAGCAGAAACAAGAAGGGTTTTTGTTTCACTTAGGAGACTTCATCTGATAGTGTTGAATATTAAGAAGTTTGATGACTTTCATTGGAGCTGGCTCATCTAGAGTGTGAAAGAAATCTGGAGTGACTGTTTCCCATTCCACTCTGGCTTTGTTTACCAAAAGGGGGAAGGCCTTGGTTCAGTCCATTAATAAATATAGAATTAAAAGCTACACAAATGGAATCGACATCTAAAGGAAGACAAGGAAGACCTGAATTTACTTTTTTAATTGTTATTTGGTTTGGTCTTGCCATGTGTGACTGAAAGCACACCTTGGCAGTGAAAGTGTGGGGCTCTAACTTCTGGACCACCGAGGAATCCCCCTCCCCCAAATTTTCTTTGAAAACAATCTGTAGTCAATTTTAATAGTTGTGAACTAGTTTATCAAATTTTTGCGTGAAAGACTGAATCAGCAAAATTTGGAAAAGCCCTAGGGATCAGCCTGATAATGTCCTTGTTGACCATTGCTCAAGCCTGATAATATAATAAATTAGTAGACTAATTCTAGAGACTATCCCAGTTAGTGTTTTTTATTTAATGTTGTGTCTGGCCTTCACTGACAACTTCTGTGACTCAATTGCTCAGTTTTGTCCTACTCTTTGCAACCCTATGGACTTTAGCCCCCAGGCTCCTCTGTTCATGGAATTCTCCAGGTCAGAATACTGGAGTGGGTAGCCATTCCCCTCTCCTGGGGATCTTCCAAATCCAGGGATTGTACCCAGGTCTCCCTCATTGTAGGTGGATTCTTTACCATCTGAGTCACCAGAGAAGCCCAAAGAATTAGCATGGGGTGGTGGGGGGTGTTAAGGATATATTGCAGGTGTATGTAGTACAGAAAGTAAGGAAGAGTATATGGTTCCAGAGGTGGAGTCTGACCATAAGGATCCTGGGGAGAGGAAGATGGTAAAGCCTTAGATGGGAATCCTGAGATGAAAATCCAAAGAGGAAGAGCCTGAGACTTTGGGAGGAATTTCATCTTTTGCTAATTACTTGTCTGCCTTGGTTAATCTTAAAATCTTGTTTTTCAGAAAGGCAAATTTAGACTCTGATAATTTTGGGAAGGTTCAAAGTACCAATTAAAATAATCATTCCACTCAGTTCTGGAAATTTTTCAGCTATTGTAGTCCATTTCAGTTTTAAGGAAATTAAATTTGAAGATTTCACAAGTTCCCTATGCTGGCCACTGATATTCTAAATTGCTTTTGCTCAGATCAGTCTAACTCAAGTTAGAAATATGAATAAAAACAAATGCAATTTTAAGCTTAAAATCAGACAGAGTTCCTGTGTGGGGTGAGGGGAGTAGGGGTTTCAAAATATTTAGATAACTAGGAATCCATTTCTTAAAGCCTTTTCCTCTAGAGTAAAGAAGAATTTTCACACAGCCTACAGCACACATGCTTTAATTCAAACAGCTGGCAAGCAAATCCCAGCAAGTCCAAAGGAGAGATCTTGGTCTCAGTGGTGTCAGGCTGAAAGCTTTCTTTTTCTTTCCTTCTTTTTTTTTTTTTTGCCAGTTTCCAGAAGACAGACTTTCCAAAAGAATCAGCTGAAAGCTGAGAAAACTGGCACTGTTTCAGAGAAACAACTTGTCTTCCCACAGGAATCTGTTGAAGGCTAGCCAGTTTCAGGATAAGCAGCTCGTGTTCCGAAGGAAATGGGATGAAGGTTAGCCAGCTTCAGTGAAACAGTCTGGTCTCAAATCAGACCAAAGTGCCAAATGAGTACTCACATGGAGAACAAGGCTTTAACCAAAAAGAAGAAACCTTTAAATAGATCTTGAATAAAATGTGGAGAACTTCAAAAAGCAAAGAGAATGTGAGCGTGGTTGCATTAAACATATTCAAGCTCCAGGATTGACAAGAAAAGCAGTAAATACCAATGGGCTCCATTGTGTGGGATCACACACATTTGCTCACCAAAGCAGGAGATGTCCAGGCTCCTCTCTGGTCCTAGTGCAGGCCAGCAAAATATTGACCTGAAATGAACAGACTGACAGATTTCTCCAGCAAGATGGACTTATTCAGAATCAGCAGAGAGTGGCAAGTTGAGATCTGGAATCACGGTGAACCGCCTATTAAGTCCTCAACGGCAAAGGGAAGGAGAAGGCTTTTTATAGACAGGAAAGGAAGGTGGTGTGGGGGCTTTAGTACACAAAGAATCTGTGGTTTGTCCATTGCTGAGTCCTCGCCAAGAATGCTTTTCATTGACTCAGCTGTCATCACAGGGCATGAGAGCTCCCTTGCTGGTCTCCCAACTCTACTTAACTGATATTTCTGTTTATTTTTTGAAGTTATGATAACCAAGAGGATAGGGATATTTGTTTTCTTCACTGTTGTGTAATTGTTTAGCACAGTGTGTGGAACTTAGTAGGTGCTCAATGTGTGTGTGTATGTGCGTGTGTGTAGTTGTGGAGAAGGAAATGGCAACCCACTACAGTACTCTTGCCTGGAGAATCCCATGGGAAGAGGAGCCTGGCGGGCTACAGTCCATGGGGTCACAAGAGTAGGACATGACTTCATTACCAAACGACTGCCACCACCATATATTGCTGAATAAATAAATGAAAGAATGACAATTGTAAGTTTTATAAACTGAAATATGGAGAAATTGAGTTATTTACTGGTGGGGAAAGAATATGGGAAAAGCAATTTTGGGATGGAGTAGGAAAGAGGCTCAAGCATTAGTTCTTGGCATTTTAAGTTTGATAAAACTTGCTAAACTCTCAAGTGATGAAGCTGTGAAAAAAATTCTCATTTGGAGGTCAGAAAAGGGATTCAAGCTAGTGATATAAATTTAGGAGTTATTTTAATGGAGATCATCTATGAAGCTCTGAGAATAAATGAAACTTTAATTTATACATTATGGCAACATTTTAAGATGATGAAAATGAAGAATCAGAAAATGAAAATACAAAGAAGTGGGAGAAAGAAGGAGTAGAGTCCCAGGAGGCAGGATAAGAAGGCGTTTTAAGAAGGAGAATTTGTGACATATGCTGCATATAGATGTGAGCACACTTGACAACAGTCATTGTGACCATCCCACAGAGCTGCAGAAATGGGACAGAATCCCATTCTGGCCCAGCAGTCCAAGGAAGCATAATTCAGTACTTCAAGGCTGTTCTGTTCCTTACATCCATGAGACTTTCTACTTTATGCCCCCATGCATGAGTGTTAAGGAAGACAAGTCTTAAAATTCTTATTTATATGGTTGTGTCAGGTCTTAGCTGAGGTATGAGGAATCTTCAGTCTTTATTGTGGCATATGAGATCTTTAGTTGCAGCATAAAATTTTTGATGAGAGTAAGATCAGAGTGACTTTCTATTCTCTGTCCCCTAAGTTTTAAAAGGAAACTATTTTCTTTCTCATCTCTTTCAGCCTGAAAGTCAGGGAAAATATTCTTCCTCAATATAAATCATTCCAAGTATTCTTATTCATAAGTTGAGCTTTTTGAACTCAAAAGCCCAAGGTAACTGCCCTTAATTATTTAGTTTCCCTGGATATTCCATGTAAGAGAGATTGAGATTGATACAGTCACAGTTTTACATCTTGTTAATTTAATATCTGCAAAAACTAAACCATCTTGCCACAATCATGTGGTCCACAGATCTATCATTTGGAAGGCAGATAGAAAACCTATTTTTTCACCCCAATATTATCCTTATCCCAGATCATCCTGAATAACCATATTTGAAAAAATAATCTCTCACACATGGGGACTTTTTGTGGTTACCCCAGAAGAATAATCATCAGATTGGGACTTCTCCCCACAGTGTCTGTTTTACAAAAGCAATAGGGCAAAGTCATTAAGAACCTGGCTTTGGAGCTGTAAGTCCAGAAGTCAAGCCTAGATCTTGCAACTACTATTTTGTAATTTCAGACATATTATAGATTTTTCATTTCTGCAAATTTGATATCATAATAATACCTAGATTTGAGGACTGTGAAGAGGATTAAACAAAGAAAATCATAGAAAAGGCGCTTAGCATGTGGCCAGCATTCAATGTATGTTAACTGGGATACAAGTCAGATGATTTTATGGTCTCTTGACAGTTTGAGATGAAGGCGTGTCTCTATGGTCTCTGTAATTTTTGTGTCCTCATCTATTCTTTCAGCCTGTATTTCTGCAAATATTGCCTGAAAAAAGCAAAGCCCCACCCCTGCCCCCCACCTCCCCACACACACACACTTAAAATACAGTCAAATATTTGTCAAACAGACACAGGGGAAACACAAGAAATAGGGCTCCACCCACAACAAAATGTCTTTTACAACATTAGTGATCACTTGCCTTTCTTATGGGGCTTCCCAAAATGTTCAGTGGTAAAAATTCCTCTGGTTTTTCCCGTGGTCATGTATGGATGTAAGAGTTAGACTGTGAAGAAAGCTGATAGCTGAAGAATTGATGCTTTTGAACTGTGGTGCTGGAGAAGACTCTTGAGAGTCCCTTGGACTGCAAGGAGATCCAACCAGTCCACTCTAAAGGAGATCAATCCTGGGTAATCACTGGAAGGACTGATGCTAAAGCTGAAACTGCAATACTTTGGCCACCTCATGCGATGAGTTGACTCACTGGAAAGGAGTCTGATGCTAGGAAGGATTGGGGGTGGGAGGAGACGGGGACGACAGAGAATGAGATGGCTGGATGGCATCACCAGCTCGATGGACATGAGTTTGAGTGAACTCCGGGAGTTGGTGATGGACAGGGAGGCCTGGCGTGCTGTGATTCATAGGGTCGCAGAGAGTCGGACATGACTGAGAGACTGAACTGAACTGAAAAATCCCTCCTGTCAGTGCAAGAGATACAAAAGCTCTGGATTTTATCTGTGGGTCAGGAAGATGCCCTGGAGTAGGAAATAATATCCCACTTCTGTATTTTTGCCTGGAAAATTTCATGGACTGGGGAGCCTGGTGGGCTACAGTCCATGGGGTGGCAGAGCTGGACATGACTGAGTAACTGAGCACACACACTTCTTTCATTTTTGTATCAAACAATGCTAAGAGCTAAAACAATACAGCTTCCCCTTGTTTAAAGGTCTCAGAAGCATTTAAATATGTGTATTTCAATTATCAGCTGCAGAAATGCATTCTAGAAAGTGATGATATTTGATTGCTCTGAAAGTTTTATTCTCTGAAACCTTTTGATAGCAATTATAATTCAATCTACCCCTGGAGATCTCCCCTTTGACACTGTTAATCCTTTGAGTTAACTATCTTGGTCTCCTCTTTTTTAACACTTGAAAGACCATTTTCTCACTATCTGTTCACTTTTTAATTTTTTAAAATCTTTCTTATGCTTCCACACTCCTCCTAAAATAACTTTTTTTATGATGTCCAGCATTCTTCTTATGACCACTTCAAAAGTTCCTATAAGTCTCTCTTTCTCTAATATCTAGGATTGACTTTTAGTTCTCCATTTTATTAGTTGTATGACTTAGTCAAGCTATTACAGTTTTGTGAATCTCAGACTTTTACTTCTCAGAATTGTTTGAAAATATATCTGAAAACACCCAGTATAATAAAACACCAATAAAAATGATATTCCTTTTTCAATATGTTCATCCTGCCCTTCTTCTTTTGACTCAAATCTTTTCTCTGAATCCCTCTTTGAGAATCTAATCCTTTCGCTTCTCAGACTCTACACCCTCCAACTAACTCCTTTGTCTGTCTTTCACTGTTCCAGCCTTGTTTTTGTATCTAAAGTGAAGTGAATTCATATTTAATGGCACCATGTGACTAACCCTCAGTTCTTCCCAGTCTCTCTCCCTTTGACCTATTCCGCTGCATTGATAATCTAGGTCTGTAATTTCAAATTTTATCTGGCTCAAATGAATATCTTCATTTTGTTAAAAAATTAATTCATTTTTGTTATTTCCATACAAGCCTTAATCAAGTCTCTTTTGGTTCCTTTCTTGCCATGAATCTAAGCATAACTGTGACAAAGCATGTCATTATTTGATCAGTATTAAATGTTGAAGAGCAGCTTTGAACTGATTATTGTTCCAATATCTTATCATCAAATTAATTTTACATTAAAGAATAGCTCTGATCAGGGCACCCTCCACATCAAAGACAGTCATTGTCTTGTACAACCTAATACTGCCTGTGGTATTACTTAATCATCTTATTAATACTTTTTTATTCTATTAAACAATAGATAGATGTTATCATGTTTATAGATTAAGAGAATATAGTGAAGTGAGTATTTCCTCTCATTTCTCAAATGAATGTCAGGAAGATTAAGCAGACTATATAAGAACACAGGACTTTTCCTTCATTCTTTGGAATTACATACTTTGAAATCTGTGCTGTCTCTACAGTATTATATCACTTCCAAGACAAAATTGGCATCTGCTTCCAGGGTCCATAAAGTGTAACTACCTTGTCATCCATCTTTGAATCTTGTTTCAGTTATATTGTCCACTCATCCTCAAAGATTTTAACATACCAAAATGTGTAAACAACTTTCTGGAAAAAGGAAAAAAAAAAAAGAAAGAAAACTTGTAGAGGCAGACAGAGAAACAGAGACATACCCAGTAATGCATGTCTCTTTTGTGGACTTGGGAATTTATGGATGTAAATTATAACTTGATAAATATGGCTTTTCAAAAACTACCTAAAACATCATTTTATCAGTGAGGTTCTCCAGAGAAACAGAACCACTAAGAGATCATATTTTTTGGTTGTTCAGTCATTAAGGTATGTCTGACTCTTGTGAGCCCATGGACTGTAGCCCACCAGGCTCCTCTGTCCATGGTCACATACATACATGATTCTGATTTACTATAAGGAATTGGTTCCTTCCACTTTTAGAAGGTGACAAATTCCAGGATCTGCACGGTGAGTTGGCAAGCTGGAAACCAGGAAGCAGAGAGTGTACATCCATTCAGAATCCAAAGGCCTAAGCAGTAGATGGAGTGGTTTCAGTCTGAAGACTGGCAGATGACAGACCCAGAAGAGCAAATATTTCAGTTTGAGTCCAAATTCAGGAGAAAGTCATTGGCCCAATTCGGAGGCAGTCAGGCAGGAAAATTATTTTACTCAGGAGAGGGTAGGCCTATTTGGTTTATTCAGGCTACCACCTGATTGGAATATCCCCAACCTCATTGAGGAGAACAATCCTCAGTCTACTTGTTTAAATGTTAATCTCACCTGAAAAAATCAAGAACAATGTTTGACAAAATATGTGGGCATTCTGTGCCCCAATCAAGATGACACATAAAATTAACCATAACAACCACTCATACTCATATCCCTAAATATTTGTGTTACTGCCTTCAACATATAAAAATACAATACTTATACATATATCAATAATCATGTCATTTAGGAAGAAAATTTCAATAAAGATATGATCATTTAAACATTCTCATTAATATTAGAAAGAGATTTGGAAACATTTGAGTATTTTTAAATTAAAAAAATCAAATTGTTAGAAAAAGAACAAATAAAAATGAATAATTTCCAATACGTGATTTTTATCTGGTGGGATGCTAACATTTTTACAAGATATACCTCTTTATCCTCAAAAACAATCTTACAAAGTAAGTACTAATAATAACATTAAAAATTATTAATCAGGTAATTGACACTAAATAATCTGCCATAGTTCAAATTGTAACTACTGATTGGACAGTCATAACCCAGCTTCATAATATGGGTTGTACCTAATTCTCTGGTTGGCAATCAGTTCAACTAGGTTCAGTTCAGTCGCTCAGCCTTGTCCAACTCTTTGCGACCCCATGAATCACAGCACGCCAGGCCTCCCTGTCCATCACCAACTCCCGGAGTTCACTCAAACTCATGTCCATCGAGTCACTGATGCCATCCAGCCATCTCATTCTCTGTCTTCCCCTTCTCCTTCTGCTCCCAATCCCTCCTAGCATCAGACTCTTTTCCAGTGAGTCAACTCGTCACATGAGGTGGCCAAAGAATTGGAGTTTCAGCTTCAACATCAGTCCTTCCAATGAACACCCAGGATTGATCTCCTTTAGAATGGACTGGTTGGATCTCCTTGCAGTCCAAGGGACTCTCAAGAGTCTTCTCCAGCACCACAGTTCAAAAGCATCAATTCTTCGGCTATCAGCTTTCTTCACAGTCCAACCCTCACACCCATACATGACCACTGGAAAAACCATAGCCTTGACTAGACGGACCTTTTTTGGCAAAGTAATGTCTCTGCTTTTTACTATGCTATCTAGGTTGGTCATAACTTTCCTTCCAAGGAGTAACATCTTTTAATTTCATGGCTGCAATCAGCATCCACAGTGATTTTGGAGCCAAAAAAAATAAAGTCGGACACTGTTTCCACTGTTGGCAATATCAATGTTATTTGGAGGAGATTTAGAGTTGGACTGTGAAAAAAGATGACCGCCGAATAATTGATGCTTTTGAACTGTAGTGCTGGAGAAGACTCCTGAGAGTCCCTTGGACTGCAAGAAGATCCAACCAGTCCACTCTAAAGGAGATCAATCCTGGGTGTTCATTGGAAGGACTAATGCTGAAGCTGAAACTCCAATACTTTGGCCACCTCATGCGACAAGTTGACTCACTGGAAAAGAGTCTGATGCTAGCAGGGATTGGGTGTGGGAGGAGACGCGGACGACAGAGAATGAGATGGCTGGATGGCATCACCGACTCGATGGACATGAGCTTGAGTGAACTCTGTGAGTTGGTGATGGACAGGGAGCCCTGGCGTGCTGTGATTAATGGGGTCGCAAAGAGTCAGACACGACTGAGCGACTGAACTGAACTGAACTGAACTGAAACATTTAAGATTCACTCAGATATTGTTCTCTATATTCCTACATATATTTAGTGAGATTTATTGGTTATCATGACTTGTATTTGCCAGTTTTTTAATAAAATATCAAGTTATTTTTGGGGGCTATTAGTAACACAAATAATATACTTATGTGTGTTTTAGCTTAGAGATAAATGCAATTCAGCTAGAAATGGATTGTCTATACAATAAGGAGATAGTATTTAGAAAATACAGATTTTTAAAATTACTTTTATTCAGGAAATTGGTGACTGTAATGGTAATTATTGCATTCTTTGCTTTTTTAGTAGAAGGATTATAACACCTTGATAGTCTGAGTGTTCCTCCATGAAAAGTGAATGCCAGGGACAAATCTGTACATGCTACCAGCTAAAAAAACAAACAAACCTGTTTTATTAATTTTAAAAATGCCAACACAAAAAAAACAGGTATGAAAGATTAAAGAAAAATATATCTGATATTATTCTTTGATAATGTGGATACATCAATGCCTGAAGTTAGCTTTATTTTTTTATAAGGTAATAAAAATCTTTTTTGGCTTAGTACAATCAAACAAACATGGAAAATGCCAATTGTGATTTAAGGCAGACTTTGAAGATTAGTTCATTGGAAAGAAATTGTAAAATAATATGTAAAAAAAATTATTTAAATTGGAATCGAGCCAGAGTCGAAGGATTAGCAAACATACTAAAAAATGGTTGACCAGTGTTTTTTAACTGCAAATTTCCACCTAATTTTATATTACTATTGTGTTCCGTTTAAAAATTTCACACACACCGAAATGTATATTACAATGTGTAAAATAGACAGTAGGAAGTTGATACATAAAATAGGGAGCTCAGCTTGGTGCTCTATGACTACCTAGATGAGTTGATGGAGGGTGGCGGTGGGAGTGAAGTTCAAGTGGGAGGGGATACGTGTATACTTTATGGCTGGTTCACATTGTTGTACTGAAAAAACCAACACAATATTGTAAAAAAAAAAAAAAAAAAAACCTCTCCAATTTAAAAAAAAAATAAATTTTAAAAATTCTCAATAAAATTCCAATATCATTTTTATAAAGAAGTTGATAGTTGATTATATTCATTTACCACAAAATGTTAAGATTAGTATATAGACATATCTGTATTTTTTAAAACAGATGATATTTTACACTTAAAGTGACTCTAACATTATTATTCGTTTAAATATTATTTCATTAATTTATTGCTTGCTGCTAAGTCACTTCAGTCATGTGCGAATCTGTTAGACCCCATAGACGGCAGCCCACTAGGCTCCCCAGTCCCTGAGATTCTCCAGACAAGAACAGTGGAGTGGGTTGCCATTTCCTTCTCCAATGTGTGAAAATGAAAAGTGAAATTGAAGTCGCTCAGTCATGTCCGACCCTTAGCGACCCCATGGACTGCAGCCTACCAGGCTCCTCCATCCATGGGATTTTCTAGGCAAGAGTACTGGAGTGGCTTGCCATTGCCTTCTCCGAATTTATTGCTTCAGTTCAGTTCAGTTGCTCAGTCGTGTCCGATTCTCCGCGACCCCACGAATCACAGCACGCTAGGCCTCCCTGTCCATCACCAACTCCCAGAGTTCACTCAAACTCATGTCCATAGAGTCGGTGATGCCATCCAGCCATATCATTCTCTGTCGTCCCCGTCTCCTCCCACCCCCAAACCCTCCTAGCATCAGACTCTTTTCCAGTGAATCAACTTGTCGCATGAGGTGGACAAAGTATTGGAGTTTCAGCTTTAGCATCAGTCCGTCCAATGAACACCCAGGACTGATCTCCTTTAGAATGGACTGATTGGATCTCCTTGCAGTCCAAGGGACTCTTGAGTCTTCTCCAGCATCACAATTCAAAAGCATCAATTCTTCGGTGATCAGCTTTCTTCACAGTCCAATTCTCACATCCATACATGACCATGGGAAAAACCATAGCCTTGACTAGACGGACCTTGGTTGACAAAGTAATGTCTCTGCTTTTTAATATACTATCAAGGTTGGTCATAACTTTCCTTCCAAGGAGTAAGTGTCTTTTAATTTCATGGCTGCAATTAGCATCTGCAGTGATTTTGGAGCCCCCCAAAAAACAAAGTCTGACACTGTTTCCACTGTTTTTCCAACTATTTCCCATGAAGCGATGGGACCAGATGCCATGATCTTTGTTTTCTGAATGTTGAGCTTCAAGCCAACCTTTTCACTCTCCTCTTTCACTTTCATCAAGAGGCTTTTGAGTTCCTCTTCACTTTCTGCCATAAGGGTAGTGTCATCTGCCTATCTGAAGTTATTGATATTTCTCCTAGCAATTTTGATTCCAGCTTGTGCTTCTTCCAGCCCAGCGTTCCTCATGATGTACTCTGCATATAAGTTAAATAAGCAAGGTGACAACATACAGCCTTCACGTACTGCTTTTCCTATTTGGAATCAGTCTGTTGTTCCATGACCAGTTCTAACTGTTGCTTCCTGACCTGAATACAGGTTTCTCAAGAGGCAGGTCAGGTGGTCTGGTATTCCAATCTCTTTCAGAATGTTCCACAGTTTATTGCGATCCACACAGTCAAAGGCCTTGGCATAGTCAATGAAGCAGAAATAGATGTTTTTCTGGAACTCTCTTGCTTTCTCCATGATCCAGCGGATGTTGGCAATTTGATCTCTGGTGCCTCTGCCTTTCCTAAAACCTGCTTGAACATCTGGGAGTTCACGGTTCACATATTACTGAAGCCTGGCTTGGAGAATTTTGAGCATGACTTTACTAGCGTGTGAGATGAGTACAATTGTGTGGTAGTTTGAGCACTCTTTGGCATTGCCTTTCTTTGGGATTGGAATGAAGACTGACATTTTCCAGTCCTGTGGCCACTGCTGAGTTTTCCAAATTTGCTGGCATATTGAGTGCAACACTTTCACACCATTATCTTTCAAGATTTGAAATATCTCAACTTTAATTCCATCACGTCCACTAGCTTTGTTCGTAGTGATGCTTTCTAAGGCCCACTTAAGTAACAAATAAGTATTATGACCTTGGAATAGCAAGAACTAAATTTTAACAATCTGTATTATTTTCAATAAGTCTGTACATTTGTAGCAATCTCTGTACATATGAATAATGAAAACCATAAATCTTTTCTTCTGATTTAGAATTCATCTGTTTTTGTGATATGTAAATTTATACTAAAGCTTTGACATACTTTTTATTTCAAAACCAAATGTTAAAATCAAGGTTATTTGCATTTTTAATATGAAAGTGTGAATTAATTGCTTAGTTAAATAAACAGTAAAAGTAAAATGTTTAGAGAATTTTCTCACAGCATGTAACACAGACGTTGGCATAAAAGTGAGTATTAAGCAGACGGATGAATATTTCAAGTGAAATCATTAAAGTTTTAAATAAACAATTCATATTTGAAAAGATCCTTATAAGTTTCACTGGGATAAACATATAAGATGATTTCCAAGTTTACTTCTTTTTATATTTTTAATTGATAAATTTAGAACAATTGATTTATTTTTAGAAAAATTTTCTTTCTATAAGGATATTGTTATTCTCCAACTTTCCACCTATACATAAGAAGAGCTGTGGCTAATAACCATTAGATAATGATTAGGTTTCAGTAAAACATTTAAGTTTATTATTCTTAACCTAGATATTGAACAGTCACTTATTATTCCTATTGTAATAGTTTGCGGGTACTTGCTAAGTCACTTTAGTCATGTCTGACTCTGTGACCCTTTGGACTGTAGCCTGCCAGCCTCTCTGTCTTTGGGATTCTCCAGGCAAGAATACTGGGTTGCCATGCCCTCCTCCAGTGGATTTACCTGACCCAGGGGTCAAGCTGACTTGACATTTCATGTTTTGGGAAAGCAAGAATATTCCATAAAGCTTTTCTGGGATTATTGAGAATGGGAATGCTTATGTTTCCTTACATTTTTTCCTTGTGACTCTCCTCAGCTCCATTTTTTGTTTGTTCATTTGTTTGTTTTTAGTTCCACTAAATTCTCCATCCATGTCTTGATCCTTATTGTTGTTAGGTTTTCAGACCAAGTTGATCACCAGTGGACATTATTTTCAATTCCTAACTTTTCCAAATGCCATTGAAACAAGACTGTGGACTAACATTTCACTGAAGACTTCAGGAAAATGAAAACTAGCAGCATAATGCTGTATAAGCATCAATTGAAAACTGAATGGAAGCCTTATACTACATTTTACTGACCATTTGTCACTTAGAAGCTTTCCTCTTGGCCCTCTTCCACAGCCTGAATTTGATGTAACTACTCATACCTCCCGCTTTGTCCTTTCACTACCTTTTACCAGTTGTCAAGAGAAGCCACATTTTTCTTACATCACTATGAAAAATAATTATTTTATATGGTTTTATTTACTCTCCATCTAAATTAAGCCCCTATCAACTAAATTTACTAACAAGCAGGGGTTTTCTTTTTAATTAAAAAATAATCTAGTAGTCTAATTATGCCACTTCCCTTGATAATATGGGCTATGTTTTTCTTAAATAGCATATTTTCCCATATATTTCTGTGATAAAATCTTTATAAACTATATGAAATGCACTTCACTATGAATGAACTAGCCTTTCTAGGATATATTTTGAAGAGTCAAAATTCAAGGCCATTATATTAAATATTTGATCTTATTAAACCAGAATCTTTAAAAAAAATCAACGAATTACTCAACTAAATGAATCATGTTTTCTCATTCAGGTAATGGAAAGTGAAGAAACAAGGAAAAACATGAGCTTTACTGATTTAATAGCATTGACAAGAATAAACATTTTAGGAAAAAGTTAAACAAGGGGTGAAAGAGCTATCTGATGAAAACTATTAGGCATTGATGAAACAAATAAAAAATGCCAATAAATGAGAAGATATCCTGTATTCATGGATTAAAAGATTTAATAATAGTAAAATATCTATACTGCCCATAGGAACCTAAAGAGTCATTTCAATCTGCAATCCCTATCCAAATTCCAGTAGCATTTTTCACAGAAATAGAGAAAATAATCCCAAAATATGTTTGATTCCACAAAAGACCCCAAATGGCCTAAGATATCCTGGGAAAGGATAACAAAACTGGAGGCATCACACTTCTAGATTTCAAATTACATTGCAAAGCTATGGTATCCAAAACAGTATGATACTAGATGAGAAAGAGGTACATAAACCAATGAAATAGAACAGTGGGACTATATAAAACTAAAAAGTTCTGTAAAGAAAAGGAAGCAATCAACAAAACAATAATACAGCCTATGGACTGGGAGAAACTATTTTCTAGTCATATATCTCATTCAGCAATAATATACAAAATATATAAGAAACTCATGTAATTCAAGAGAAAAAGCAAAACAACAATTAAAATATGAACAATAACCTGAATAGACACTGTTTCAGAGAAGAGATATAAATGCACAAATGTGAAAATGTGTTCAATATCATTAATAATCCAAGAAATGCAAATCAAGAACTCAATGAGATATCACTTCACCCTTGATAGAATGGCTATCATCAAAGAGAAAAGAGATACGTGCTGTTGAAGATAAGAAGAAAAGGGCAAACTTTTATACTGTTGGTAGGAATGTACATCGGTATAGTCACTGTCAAAGATACTTAGTGGTTTCTCAAAAACAGTTAAAAATAGAGCTACCATATGATCCAGCAACCCCACTCCTTTGTATATATCCAAAGGAAAAGAAATCACTATCTTAAAGAGCTATCTGTACTCCCATGATCACTGAAGCATTAGCCATAATAGTCAAGCTATGGACACATGCATCCAATGACAAATTCAACCATAAAAAGAAAAGCAAACCCTTCCATTTGCAACATTATATAAGAATCTAGAGGAAATTCTAAATGAAATAAACTAGACAAAGATAGACAAATTAATGTTACTTTATTAGTAGAATCTTAAAAGGTTAGTAACAGGGAGAAGGCAATGGCAACCCACTCTACCAGTACTCTTGCCTGGAAAATCCCATGGACAGAGGAGCCTGGTACGCTGCATGCAGTCCATGGGGTCGCTGAGCTGGACACGACTGAGCTACTTCATTTTCACTTTGCACCATCGTGCCTTGTAGAAGGAAATGGCAACCCACTCTGGTGTTCTTGCCTGGAGAATCCCAGGGACTGGGGAACCTTGTGGGCTGTCATCTATGGGGTCGCACAGAGTCGGACACAACTGAAGTGACTTAGCAACAGCAGCAGCATAGTAACAGAGAGTAGAATGGTGACTTCTAAGGGCTTGGTGGGAGGGGTTAGCGTGAATTGGGAGATGCTGATCCAAGTGTCTGATCAGCACCTCCTAATTGGAGATGAAAGCTATGACCAACCTAAACAGCATATTAAAAAGCAGAGACATTACTCTGTCAACAAAGGTCTGCCTAGTCAAGGCTATGGTTTTTCCAGTGGTCATGTATAGATGTGAGAATTGGACTATAAAGAAAGCTGAGAGCTAAAGAATTGATGCTTTTGAGCTGTGGTGTTGGAGAAGACTCTTGAGAGTCCCTTGGACTGCAAGGTGATCCAACCAGTCCATCCTAAAGGAGATCAGTCCTGAGTGTTCATTGGAAGGACTGATGTTGAAGCTGAAACTCCCATACTTTGGCCACCTGATGCGAAGGGCTGACTCATTTAAAAAGACTCTGGTGCTGGGAAGGATTGAGGGCAGAAGGAGAAGGGTTTGACCGAGGATAAAGTGGTTGGATGGCATCACCAACACAATGGACATGAGTTTCGGTAAACTCCAGGAGTTGGTGATGTACAGGGAGGCCTGGAGTGCTGCAGTTCATGGGGTTGCAAAGAGTCAGACTGAGCGACTGAACTGAACTGAACTGACCTGACCGATCAAATGTTCATGAGATCTATTGTCCAGCATGGTGACTGTACTTAATAATATTGTACTGTACACTGGAAGTGTGATAAAAGAGTAAATGTTAAGTTTCCTCACCATATGTTAAGAAAAATGTAAGCATGTGAGGTGAGGGATATAATAATTAACTTGATTGTGGTAACCATTTTACTATGTATAGATATATTAAATTATCATATTGGAGAAGGAAATGGCAACCCACTCCAGTATTCTTGCCTGGAGAATCCCATGGACAATGGAACCTGGTGGGCTACCATTCATGGGGTCGCAAAAAGTCAGACACGACTGAGTGACTAACACACGCATTCCTTTAAAATATATATACCCCACAACAGAGTGTCATTTCTTTAACTATGTTTTTACTTATTTATATAATTTTAGGAAAATGATCAGAGTTAACTATTTTTATTAGAATAGCTTATACATTTTAAATGAGAAGTATTTTATGTAATTTTATCTACATTTGAAATCTCTCCAGAATGCATCCATCTGGGATTTCCTAGCCAAGAAAATAACGATCACAATATTTACAAGCTCCTGGGGAAGACAATTTTCTCCTACTACTGCCTTATTTAAAGAAAAAATAAAAGGAACTTCTAACCTTCATGTTAATGATTATGGAATTTATATTTTTCCCATTTTATCAGGAATGCACAAATTACACAGCCAGTTAATCTGTTTGATATACTATATATTCTTTTCCAAGATGAATATACAAACATACAGAAAAAAGTTAAAAGTTATTTAGCTAGGTACTAATTTTGGGAAAATGATTGAGCATTTTTAGTGAATCATGTTCATCTGTAAAGTCCTCCTTCACCATTCACGCCACCATAAATCAATTCCATTTTCCCAATCCATCACCCTCTTCTGTACTGCTCCCTACCACTAGGTTGTTCCCTACAGAAGCACATGCATCCACAGTGACTCTCCATGCTATACGTCTGCCCTCCTCTCTTCCACATTGAAACTAATGTGGTGAACACTAGGTTAGCTAACAATGTCTATCTTGTGAGCTTCTTATGTCTAGGAGATTTTTTTTTAAATAATGCAATTCAGAGGCAAATTTATGGTTATGGATTAATATTTGAAGTAGACTTTTTAATAGTTTTTTAAAAAGTATTACAGACAATGCACAATGGAAGACCTTTATGACTAAGCTCCTTTTTAGTAGATTTTAATTTAAACTAAACATACAACAAATTGACACACTCTAGCAAAATACCAGAAAAGGCACTGGCACCCCACTCCAGTACTCTTGCCTGGAAAATTCCATCGGCGGAGGAGCCTGGTGGACTTCAGTCCATGGGGTCGCAGAGTCAGACACGACTGAAATGACTTCACTTTCACTTTTCACTTTCATGCATTGGAGAAGGAAATGGCAACACATTCCAGTGTTCTTGCCTGGAGACTCCCAGGGACGGGGAAGCCTGGTGGGCTGCTGTCTATGGGGTCGCACAGAGTCAGACACGACTGAAGCGACGCAGCAGCAAAATACCAATATTAAGAAATGTCATGCCCCAATGGAAGATCACTAATAAGCTCTTCTCTAGTTTTCACATCTACACATAACATTATATTCAGTTTTGCCTCATCGTGAGACGATCTGTTAAAATTTAAGTTTGCTTTGATGATTTATTTAGGATATCATGAATACTTTCTTCTCTTTAATAGGTGTCCAATCTGATTTTGATGTATATTTAATACTATTTAAACACCAGTTACAAAATATTTAAGATATAAACATTTGAACAACACTTTGCAATACAATTTAATTCAAAGAATTCCTCAGAAAAGAACCCAGTTAAATTAATATGCCACATTTATGGACATATTAATGTAAATAAGTGTTTAATTTTAGTTTCTACCAGGTCTTTCTACTCTTGTCATAGATGCAGAAATTGAATTGTCGTTATCACTGTCATGCAGATATAATGTTTATTTACTTTTCCACTCCTCAGTGATAGATGAGATAAATCACTAGCACTACAGAAATGTCTCTTAGATATTAAATCACTAATGTTACCTGCCAAGTCATCTCACTTAGAAGGAGGAAAACTTAGTTCATGGATCTTTCTGTATATGTTTGCTTATTTAGCTAATTTCAACTGAATCTTAACAACCTGGCTGTGCAAGACAATGGATAATATTTTATGGTTTGGATTATTTTTCATGTAACACTGAAGTTTATTTACCCATTATCATTCATGCTATAATTTATGGATGTACATTTATTTCGTTTTTCTTTTTCAACTTAAAAAGTTAAATCCTGAAATCCTCTCCCAAAGCACAAATTAATGTACCTTTTGTGAATAGGGTCTAATATATATGATAATTTGACTCAGAGTACTACATAGACTTCATTTTAAGATAGGATAATAAGCATGAATTTAATTGTGACTAAATTTCCCCATTGGCTACTTGTTGGACAAATACATTGATTTAAAACTACTCTCATTACTTGGAAATATTTTATCCCCATGTTAGCATAATTTAGACAGCACACTTCCAGTATGCTTTGGTGTACATTGACATCTAGAGAAAAAAAAAAAAGTCCTCATAAACGGCAACTTCTCTTTATAGATACATCTTTCTTAGTTTTCATTTTTGACAGATATTATCAAGTGCAGTTTTAAATAATTCTTGGAATTTTTTCATTTTATTTTAAGCAATACAGACTCCTTTTAATTTTGATTAAACTTTAATTTTTCTCCAGAAAATTCAGATATCAACTAATTATTTCTATCAATACATATTGATTATGTTTTACACACTCACATATCCCCCCACACACACATAAATATATACACACGTTTTCCCCAGATCCCATGTTTAATTAATTGTATTAACTTCTTCAACAAAATTGCATTTCCTCAATCATCTGTAAATTGTGCTAAAGCTTTATATAGGTATGTCAACAAAAAACTTGCACCAGATAAATTTAAATCTGTAAGAAAGGCTTTGTAAAGCTATAGCAATATAGAAGAGAGAGCAGAACCCCTAACAATCCACCTCTGTTGGGGCAAAAGTAGAAAGGTTCAACCTCTGGGAACTAGCGATTAAGTTCTTGAAAGTAGTTGACCAATGAGATGTATGTCTCACATTGATATATTCCTGCATTTCCAAACACTCTTCTCTGTGCTGAGACCACCAGTGTTTGCTGGTCAAAAACATGGCTCCCACCCTTCACACTGTGTCACAGTCTTCCTTGATGATTATATTTCAAAGAAATGGCTTCTAGGCTCAAGAGAGAGAGACATACATATGTTATAAAATTGTCAAAATTGCTCTTAAGATTTGCACCTAAAAGGGGCAGAGAAGAAAATTAAATTTGCAAGTTTTCTAAAAGAAAATGTCCTAAGAAAAGAGAGTTCAGTGTTCAGACTCAGGAAAAAGTCCATCTAAATTTTATCAAGTAGAGTGAAATATTAATACTGCACTAAATAAAAGTAATATTTATTTATACATTGAGCAACTATCTCTCAGGTATTGAATTTTCAACTGTGTCAGCTCACTGCTTTACTTACCAAAAATAATATAAAGTTCATAAGGTAGGCTTTTGTTTGCTCAGTATTCTAACACCAGAAGATTGTCTAACATATTTAATATAATTAGTTGTCAACAACTATCTGCTGAATAAATGAATTAATTAGTAATGGTTTTGCTCCCAATATTTTCATTTTAATAAAACAAATGCTAGTCTGTACAGTTATTTTTCTAAAGCTGACAAAACCATTCAAAATATTTTTGTCACTACACTATTTCTATGACATTATTAAATATTCAAGTAAGATAAAAGTATTTAAAGAGTAAGAGGAAAAGAGGGAGAGTGTGAAGTAGAGTATACTGAATAATTAGTCAATGACATCTAATGTCGAAACACTTTATTAAGACACTGCAATCATACTTTTACCCTTTCCATGTCAATTCTTCATTTTCCTATCCATTTTCACTCAACAAGCAAGTTTCTACCTTAAAACACAGCTCTGATCCTATCACTCTCCTCATTAAAACCTTTGAGTATCTGTCTCTCCTTCTCTCTCTCTCTCAGACACACACACACACACACACACACACACACACAAGGAATGAGTAACACACCAATCTAAGTATTTTGCATTTATTAACTCAAATTTTGCTCAAGTCAACTCTATGAAGTAGTTGCTATTGTTACCAAAAGTTAGGTGTTGTGGGTCTGGGTTCTCACTGTTCAAAAGCCAGTAAACAGGCCAGAAAGTGGAAAGGAAAGTTTCATTCATTTTAGATAATGGCAATGGGACGGGGAGGGGAGTGGAGGGGGCGGAGGGTGGCAGACATCTGTCCAAAGTCTGACAACACCCCCATTCCCCCCTTCCCCCGCTCAACAAGCAGAGGCCAGAGGTTTTATGGACTGAGTCAGGGGGCGGGAGGCACTGCATGCCAAAACATTGTCATCTTTAACAGTCGCCTTCAAACTGGCATTGGTGGTCTGACCAGAATCATCTTAACAGTTAATCTTCAGTTCTGTGGTGCACCGTTTCTCTGTGGTCAGTTCTCGGAATTGTGGAAGCTCAAGTCCTGGGAACAGCCTGGTCATCATGTAGGTAACTTCTCCACCTGGTGTTTTGGTATCTATAAGACAGCTCACATGATATGGCTCAGAATATTATGTATAGCACTTGAGAAAGAACTAAAGGTCCTTGACTATGATCACATTATTATTATTTTGTCTCCTTACATTTGTTTTCCTTTGTTTCAGCATTTCTCATTTCTTTCATTAAAGTTTCCACAGGCAAAAGGGAGGCAGAAGACATGGTGGGGTAGGGGAGAGTGGCAAGGATCATAGAGTCCTGCTTCATTTCACTATTACCATTCTCACACTTAAAAGTGAAAAATCTGAAGTACAGAAAAGTTAAGTAACTTTCTGAAAGTTACAGAGCTAATCAGTGGTGGCCTCTCCCTGCAGTGTTGCGGTCAGCATGTGCCCTCAGCTCCTCCCTCGCTGAATCTAGCATCCTTATTCTGGCCCACCGAGCCCTGTGGCACCCAGCGCCACCTATGCTCTATCTTCAACTCCTTGGGTTCTCCTCCCCACAAGCATCCTTCTTATCCTCAGAGGCACAGCGCCCCACCCTGCCCCAGCCCCTTCATATAACCTAATCCTGCCTAGAATGCTTGACTCCAAAGCCACCATTCTCAGCCTACAGGCCACATCCTTATGTCCTTATTCAAGTACCTCCTACCTTGTGTCTTCATCACAGCTCTGGAGAAAGGGGAGCTGTGATGAAGACAGAAGGTAGGAGGTACTTGAATAAGGACATAAGGATGTGGCCTGTAGGCTGAGAATGGTGGCTTTGGAGTCAAGCATTCTAGGCAGGATTAGAGGAAAAAAACAGAATAGGAAAAACAAGAGATCTTTTCAAGAAAATTAAAGATATCAAGGGAATAGTTCATGAAAAGATGGGCTTGATAAAGGACAGAAATGGTATGGACCTAACAGAAGCAGAAGATATTAAGAAGAGGTAGCAAGAATACACAGAAGAACTGTACAAAAAAGATCTTCATGGTGAAGATAATCACGATGGCGTGATCACTCCCCTGGAACCAGACATCTTGGAATGTGAAGTCAAGTGGGCCTTAGACAATATCACTACGAACAAAGCTTGTGGAGGTGATGGAATTCCAATTGAGCTATTTCAAACTCTGAAAGATGATGCTGTGAAAGTGCTGCACTCAATATGCCAGCAAATTTGAAAAACTCAGCAATGACCACAGGACTGGAAAAGGTCAGTATTCATTCCAATCCCAAAGAAAGGGAATGCAAAGAATGCTCAAACTACCACACAATTGCACTCATCAAACACGCCAGTAAAGTCATGCTGAAAATTCTCCAAGCTAGGCTTCAGCAAAATGTGAATCGTGAACTTCCAGATGTTCAAGCAGGTTTTAGAAAAGGCAGAGGCACCGGAGATCAAATTGCCAACATCCGCTGGATCATGGAGAAAGCAAGAGTTCCAGAAAAATATCTATTTCTGCTTCATTGACTATGCCAAGGCCTTTGACTGTTTGGATCACAATAAACTGTGGAAAATTCTGAAAGAGATGGGAATACCAGAACACCTGACCTGCCTCTTGAGAAACCTGTATGCAGGTCAGGAAGCAACAGTCAGAACTGGTCATAGAACAACAGACTGGTTCCCAATAGGAAAAGGAGTACGTCAAGGTTGTATATTGTCACCCTGCTTATTTAACTTCTATGCAGAGTACCTCATGAGGAACGTTGGGCTGGAAGAAGCACAAGCTGGAATCAAGATTGCTGGGAGAAATATCAATAACCTCAGATATGCATATGATACCACCCCTTTGGCAGAAAGTGAAGAGGAACGCAAAGGCCTCTTGATGAAAGTGAAAGAGGAGAGTGAAAACGTTGGCTTGAAGCTCAACATTCAGAAAACGAAGATCATGGCATCTGGTCCCATCAGTTCAGTTCAGTTCAGTTCAGTCGCTCAGTCGTGTCCGACTCTCCGCGACCCCATGAATCACAGCACGCCAGGCCTCCCTGTCCATCACCAACTCCCGGAGTTCACTCAAACTCATGTCCATCGAGTCGGTGATGCCATCCAGCCATCTCATTCTCCGTCGTCCCCTTCTCCTCCCGCCCCCAACCTTTCCCAGCATCAGAGTCTTTTCCAGTGAGTCAACTCGTCGCATGAGGTGGACAAAGTATTGCAGTTTTAGCTTTAGCATCAGTCCCTCCAATGAACATCCAGGATTGATCTCCTCTAGAATGGACTGATTGGATCTCCTTGCAGTATAAGGGACTCTCAAGAGTCTTCTCCAACACCACAGTTCAAAAGCATCGATTCTTCGGCGATCAGCCTTCTTCACAGTCCAACTCTCACATCCATACATGACCACTGGAAAAACCATTGCCTTGACTAGACGGACCTTGGTTGGCAAAGTAATGTCTCTGCTTTTTAATATACTATCAAGGTTGGTCATAACTTTCCTTCCAAGGAGCAAGCGTCTTTTAATTTCATGGCTGCAATCAGCATCTGCAGTGATTTTGGAGCCCAAAAAAACGAAGTCTGACACTGTTTCCACTGTTTTTCCATCTATTTCCCAAGAAGTGATGGGACCAGATGCCATGATCTTTGTTTTCTGAATGTTGAGCTTCAAGTCAACCTTTTCACTCTCCTCTTTCACTTTCATCAAGAGGCTTTTGAGTTCCTCTTCACTTTCTGCCATAAGGGTAGTGTCATCTGTATATCTGAGGTTATTGATATTTCTCCCGGCAATCTTGATTCGAGCTTGTGCTTCTTCCAGCCCAGTGTTCCTCATGATGTACTCTGCATATAAGTTAAATAAGCAAGGTGACAATATACAACCTTGACGTACACCTTTTCATGGGACATAGACGGGAAACAGTGGAAACAGTGTCAGACTTTATTTTTTTGGGCTCCAAAATCACTTTGGATGCTGATTGCAGCCATGAAATTAAAAGATGCTTACTCCTTGGAAGAAAAGTTATGACCAGCCTAGATAACATATTAAAAAGCAGAGACATTACTTTGCCAAACAAGGTCCGTCTAGTCAAGGCTATGGTTTTTCTCGTGGTCATGTATGGATGTGAGAGTTGGACTGTGAAGAAAGCTGATCACCGAAGAATTGATGCTTTTGAACTGTGGTGCTGGAGAAGACTCTTGAGAGTCCCTTGGACTGCAAGGAAATCCAACCCGTCCATTCTAAAAGAGATCAATCCTGGGTGTTCACTGGAAGGACTTATGCTAAAGCTGAAACTCCAATACTTTGGCCACCTCATGCAATGAGTTGACTCACTGGAAAAGAGTCTGATGCTAGGAGGGATTAGGGATAGGAGGAGACGGGGACGGCAGAGAATGAGATGGCTTGATGGCATCACCAACTCGATGGACATGAGTTTTAGTGAACTCCAGAAGTTGATGATGGACAGGGAAGCCTGGCGTGCTGTGGTTCATGGGGTTGCAGAGAGTCGGACATGAGTAAGCAACTGAACTGAACTGAACTGAACTGAACTGATGTACTTACATTGATTGTTTTCTAGACTTTAGGTTCAATAAAAACAGGAAACATATAACTACTGTGTATCTAGTTATTGCATAGTAAGACTTCAATAAATGTTTACTGAGCAAATAAATGAAATGTGGTTATGACTTCCACAAAATTTACAAAACACATAAATGGATGAGTAAATGCATTCAAAATGTGCATGAACTTTATCAGCATCAAAAACAAGGATTTTTGTTTGTTTTCTAACAGCCTCTGTCAGTAGAAGATGAAACTGAGGTGGAAAATTGTAACAAAATGTATTTTCCTACCATAGAGTAGTATCAGCTAGACCCAGTCTGGTCCAAATTCAGAATCCTTGGCATCCCCAGAGTCTTCCTGGAGCTCCAGGTTACCTGAAGGCCTCCTGCCAGATTCCGCCACCACTGCGGACGGTGTTGCCCTGCAGAGACGCTGGGCCTCCATGCTGATTCTGCTCTTGGGCTGCTGTTCTCACAAATGCTACTGATTCACTATCACTGTCTTTGTGTACTGGTTCAGGTCCTGGTGCTGCACTTTCATTCCTTTTGTACTCTGGGCCCTACAGAAAACCTTGACCAAACTGTCTTGACCACTGAAAAAAATTCAGGCTAGGCAGTATCGCACTGCAGTCGAAGGTTGCTTCTGGAGCTCCTTTTTTACCTGCCTTCCTTTATACCAGTGAGATTGACAGGAAGCAAAGTGCTCCTCTTACTTTTGTTTCCAGGGTCGGGGTGCGGGTGGGTGCGGGGGTGTATTCCCAGTGGCTTAGCAGATCAGCCAGTAAAAATCCTCCTGCCACTACAGGAGCCTGTAATGCAGGAGACCCAGGTTTGATCCCTGGGTTGGGAAGATAGGTCCTCTGCAGGAGGGCATGGCAACCCACTCCATTATGCTTGCCTGGAGAGTTCCATGGACAGAGGAGCCTGACGGGTCCCAGTCCATATGGTCCCAAAGAATCAGGCACTGAAGACCACAGAGGGAACTCTGAGGTAGGAGTGGGGCTGGGGCAGCACTCCCCTCCAGGAATTCTGTCTTCCTACCTCTTTCTTCTGATTGGCTTCTTGATCCTGCGTTTGATGGCTCATTTAAATGATTGTTTTTTGTCATCTTTCTAAATCTTTTCCTTCACAACCATAAGCTAAATGTTCTGGGATTTTGAGAATAGTAAGAACCTGGAATATTTAAAACTTCTGAAAGAGACATGGTTTAAGAGGGAGAAAGATAAAAATAAGAAGAAATTATGTGTTTTAAAGCATTTTTCAATTAAAAAAACAAAACATTGAGCAAATGTGAGTGCCTATTATATTCACATTATTAGAGTAGTGGTGGAAAAACAATGAGATTAGCATTTTGGGAGAAAATGAAGCAGCTGAATTTACAGGAAAGAGTAAGGAGTTTGAATTTATAGATACAGTTTCATAAAAGTTAAAGATAGACTGTGTCAAACAACTTGAGTTTGAATTTTGACTCAGTGCTTAACTAGATTTGTGATTTTGGCAAGAAATGCTCAGTAAGGTTCTGTATGCTCGTGTTAGAAATATTATATTTTTCATATTAATGGAAATCCATATACATACATGCCAAAGAACTTGCTTGGTTATTTGGTGACTTTTTAAACATTTCTGTCTTTATTAGTGTTATTTTATCCAAAAGGTAACTGAATAGGACAGATGCTCATGATAAAGTCTCCAGATATTTGCTATGTCATGCCATGTATGATATAGCAGGTATTCACTAAGCAAGAAAGGTTGCAGCTTAGAGACTACTGGAGGGATATTTTGTTAAGACAGCTATTACATAATGCACAGTGTTTTATGCTAAGCAACATAGCAATGAGATTAAATAGACATTTATAAGACTGTTCATTTTATCCCTTCAATGGAGGAGAGAGGGACTAAGAGTTGAAAATGGCTGAAAATGGTCATTGCTTGCTGCTTGTTGTTCCCATGTTGTCCAAAAGAGCTAAAAAGAGTTTAATGTTAAAGCATTGTCCTAAGAAGCCAAAAAAATTAGCATCATCTCACATACAGCAAGCCAGTATTTTCAGTAAGGTAACTGAATCATTTTATAAAAGAAGAAAATGAGTATTCAAACCTTATGGGATTCACATTTCCCAGAGTCAGCCTGAAGGAACTAAAGGATAATTCTCTTAAATTTTAAGGTTTGAAAATCTCTGAAAAGGGCTTCCTTTGTTCTTTTATTTCAGTTAAACTATGTAGAGGAGATAGCCTCCGACTCTGGAAGGGATGTGCTGCAGCGCATAGGCTAGTGATGACTCGTCTCTTCCTCAGGTCTGCCACAGCCAGGGATCTTTAGCTGAAAGTCTGACACGTGGGGTGGCAATGACCTTTGAACTATCCCAGAACATCCCAGTCTCACTGTTTTTAGAGTCCTTTGACTCTCTATCAGCAGGTAATTTTGCAGGTTTCTGCCTAGGGTATAAGATTCACGGATATTATTAGGCTTTGTGACCTAAAGTTTCTTTGAATGAACATAAGGTTTACCTGACACAAAGAGCATGCCTTTTATTTATTTTTTCTTTTTTTAAACTCTAAACTGTATATGAATTATTTGACCTCTATAGTTTGCTTTTGGTTCCTAGGAAGTTGAAGTGGTTTATATCAGGTAGCAGAAAATGTCTGTTGAAAGAGGGAAAAGTAATTTTTTTTTTTTTCCCTAAAGGAGATCAAGTTCCTAGAAACTCAAAGGAATCCCTGTGGAAAATTGATTTAAAATCATAATAACTTTCATAATGAAAAGATTACACCAGATCTGGGATACTGTAGGGAACATTCCCATACATGCCAATGTATAATGCAAGCCTGGTCTCCCATGCCTGAGACTTTTCAGAGCTCCTTTTAAATTCCCCTGGACCTGCTTTCCCATCTGCCTCTTTTTTTTTTTCTTTTTCAATCATATAACCTTCAAGACTTGTATTTTATTGTCCTGGATTCCCCTCATGCATTTCTTATAACAGCTTATGCTAGATAACATGTTGCTTTAACAATAATGAAATGTAAGAATATTATTGGAATGCCAACTCTGTTGGGATGCTGCTTCTGAATAACCGTTTGAACACATAATGCTTGTTCTTAAGACACCACTTGATACTATTATTTCAAATTCAGGTTAAATACTACCATTGCTCTATCTTTATGTGAAGTTATTGCTCTATTTTTCAATATCACTCTTGAGATACAGATATGAATAGCTAGATCTAGATTTGTCACTCATTTTGACCTCTAAGTAAGTGTATAAAAGTAATATATGTGCATGGTCAGTTACTCAGTCATATTTGACTCTTTGTGACCCCATGGACTGTAGCCCACCAGATTCCTCTATGGGATTATCCCAACAGACATACTGCAATGTGCTGTCATTTCTACCTCCAGAGGATCTTCCTGACCCAGGGATTGAACTCACATCTCCTTCACCACCGTGTGGCACGGGAAATCCCAAAACAAATAGATTTTCTTTTAATCTCTCTCCAGAAAGTTGAAAGTGAAAATCCAACATGTGAGAATGGGCTGGAGGTTGAAAACAGTATTGGATTAGGCTCAGCTGAAATCAGTCTCCATCACTTATTGATTCCGTGTTCCCTAGTTCTCTCAGGTGAGATAGTAGGGATAATAAAGATAAATATTTTTCAGAGATAATTCAAGTGAAAAAACTAGAACAGACTGTCACATAGTAGATACTCAAGAATTGTTAACTATTAAAATTATCTTCCCTGGTGGGTCAGTGGTAAAGAATTTCCCTGGAATGCAGGAGACTCAGGTTTGATCCCTGGGTCACCCATTCCAGTCCATTTTAGTTCACTGATTCTTAAAATGTTGATGTTCACTCTTGCCCTCTCCTGTTTGATCACTTCCAATGTGCCTTGATTCATGGACCTAACATTCCAGGTTGCTATGCAGTATTTCTCTTTACAGCAAAAGACCTTGCTTCCACGACTGTATGTCATTTTTGCTTTGGCTCCATCTCTTCATTCTTTCTGGAGTTATTTCTCCACTGATCTCCAGTAGCATATTCGGTACCTACTTACCTGTGTAGTTCATCTTTCAGTGTCCTATCTTTTTACCTTTTCATACTATCCATGGGGTTCTCAAGGCAGGAATAATGAAGTGGTTTGTCATTCCCTTCTCCAGTGGGCCACATTAAGTCCGAACTCTCCACCATTACCTGTCCTTCTTTGGTGACCCTACAGGGCATGGCTCATAGTTTTGTTGAGTGAGACAAGGCTGTGGTCTATGTGAAAAGACTGGTTAGTTTTCTGTCACTGTGGTTTTCAATCTGTCTGCCCTCTGATAGGTTAGGATAAGAGGCTTATGAAAGCTTTCTGATGGGATAGACTGACTGTGGGGTATACTGGGTTTTGTTCTGATGGGCGGGGCCATGTTCAGTAAATCTTTAATCCAATTTTCTGTTGATGGGTGGAGCTGTGTTCCCTCCCTGCTATTTTCCTGGGGCCAAACTATAGAAAAGGAAAGATATAAGCATCTGAATGCAGAATTCCAAAGAATAGCAAGGAGAGATAAGAAAAACTTCCTCAGTGATCAATGCAAAGAAATAAAGGAAAAAAACAGAATAGGAAAAACAAGAGATCTCTTCAAGAAAATTAGAGATTGCAAGGGAATATTTCATGCAAAGATGGGCTCGATAAAGGACAGAAATGGTATGGATCTAACAGAAGCAGAAAATATTAAGAAGAGGTGACAAGAATACACAGAAGAACTGTACAAAAAATATCTTCATGACCAAGATAATCACTATAACGTGATCACTGACCTAGAACCAGACACCTTGGAATATGAAGTCAAGTGGGCCTTACAAAGCATCACTACGAACAAAGCTAGTGGAGGTGATGGAATTAGAGTTGAACTATTTCAAATCTTGAAAGATGATGCTGTGAAAGTGCTGCACTCAATATGCCAGCAAATTTGGAAAACTCAGCAGTGGCCACAGGACTGGAACAGGTCAGTCTTCATTTCAATCCCAAAGAAAAGCAATGCCAAAGAATGCTCAAACTACCTCACAATTGCACTCATCTCACATGTTAGTAAAGTCATGCTCGAAATTCTCCAAGCCAGGCTTCAGCAATATGTGAACCGTGAACTCCCAGATATTCTAGCAGGCTTTAGAAAAGGCAGAGGCACCAGAGATCAAATTGTCAACATCTGCTGGATCATGAAGAAAGCAAGAGAGTTCAGCCATTGACTGTGTGGATCACAATAAACTGTGGAAAATTATGAAAGAGATGGAAATACCAGAGCACATGACCTGCCTCTTGAGGAACTTGTATGCAGGTCAGGAAGCAACAGTCAGAACTGAACATGCAACAACTGACTGGTTCCAAATAGGCAAAGGAGTACGTCAAGGTTGTATATTGTCAACATGTTTTAACTTCTATGCAGAGTACATCCTGAGGAACCCTGGGCTGGAAGAATCACAAGCTGGAATCAAGATTGCTGGGAGAAATATCAATAACCTCAGGTATGCAGATGACACTACCCTTATGGCAGAAAGTGAAGAGGAACTCAAAAGCTTCTTGATGAAAGTGAAGAGGAGAGTGAAAAGGTTGGCTTGAAGCTCAACATTCAGAAAATGAAGATCATGGCATCTGGTCCCATCACTTCATGCAAAATAGATGGGGAAACAGTGGAAACAGTGTCAGACTTTATTTTTGGGGCCTCCAAAATCACTTCGGATGCTGATTTCAGCCATGAAATTAAAAGACGCTTACTCCTCGGAAGGAAAGTTATGACTAACCTTGATAGTATATTAAAAAGCAGAGACATTACTTTGCCATCAAAGGTCCATCTAGTCAAGGCTATGGTTTTTCCAGTGGTCATGTATGGATGTGAGAGTTGGACTGTGAAGAAAGCTGATTGCCAATGAATTGATGCTTTTGAACTGTGGTGCTGGAGAAGACTCTTGAGAGTCTCTTGGACTGCAAGGAGATCCAACCAGTCCATTCTAAAGGAGATCAATCCTGAGTGTTCATTGGAAGGACTGATGCTAAGACTGAAACTCCAATACTCTGGCCACCTCATGTGAAGAGTTGACTCACTGGAAAAGACTCTGATGCTGGGAAAGGTTGTGGGCGGGAGGAGAAGGGGACGACGGAGAATGAGATGGCTGGATGGCATCACCGACTCGATGGACATGAGTTTGAGTGAACTCTGGGAGTTGGTGTTGGACAGGGAGGCCTGGTGTGCTGTGATTCAAGGGCTCGCAAAGAGTTGGACACAACTGAGTGACTGAACTGAACTGAACTGAAACTATGATGTGCTTCCCTTGTAGCTCAGTTGATAAGGAATCTGCCTGCAATGCAGGAGACATGGGTTTGATTCCTGGGTTCGGAAAATTCTCTGGAGAAAGAAATTTCAACCCACTCCAGTATTCTTGTCTGGAGAATCCCATGGGTCGAAGAGTTTGGCATTCTACAGTCCATGGGACCACAAGAGTCTGGCATGACTTAGAACTAAACCACCACCAAACTATGGTGTAGGTAATGAAGACAATGGTGACCTCCCTCAAAAGATCCCAGGCATATACTACTTCAATCCATTCCCCCAACCCTTCAGCAGGTCAATACCAACCCATGACTTCACTGGAGACTCACAGACAACCCACAGGGATATCTCCAGTGGGGCCACTGTTCCTTTCTCCTGGGTCCTCGTGCACAAGTTTCTGTTGTGCCCTCCAAGAATCTATTTCCCAGTGTATTCATGAAATTAAAAGACGCTTACTCCTTGGAAGGAAAGTTATGACCAACCTAGATAGTACATTAAAAAGCAGAGACATTACATTGCCAAGAAAGGTCCGTCTAGTCAAGGCTATGTTCTTCCTGTAGTCATATATGGATGTGAGAGTTGGACTGTGAAGAAAGCTGAGCACCAAAGAATTGATGTTTTTGAAGTGTGGTGTTGCAGAAGACTCTTGAGAGTCCCTTGGACTGCAAGAAGATCCAACCAGTCCCTTCTAAAGGAGATCAATCTTGGGTGTTCATTGGAAGGACTGATGCTAAGACTGAAACTCCAATACTTTGGCCACCTCATGCGATGAGTTGAGTCACTGGAAAAGATTCTGATGCTGGGAGGGATTGAGGGCAGGAGGAGAAGGGGACGGCAGAGAATGAGATGGCTGGATGGCATCACCGACTCGATGGACATGAGTTTGAGTGAACTCCGGGCGTTGGTAATGGACAGGGAGGCCTGGCGTGCTGTGATTCATGGGGTCGCAAAGAGTCGGACATGACTGAGTGACTGAACTGAACTGATGTAAGTTCTGGCAGCTCTATGATGGGCCTAATGGCAACCTCCTCCAAGAAGACATATGCCATACCTACACCCAGAGCCCCTGTCCCTATTCAGCCTCAAAAACAGAAAGGTGATTTTGTATTCTGTTATCATTTCAACTATATTTAGAGCATTTTCTATCGATAAAATTGTGTGTGGGTGTTGGTGTGGGTGCGAGAGAGAGTGATAGAGAGGATAAAAATAATGAGGCTCTGAGAATGACTTCTTGTTTCTAGGTAGTTTATGCTCATAGTCTTCAGAAATCAAGACTTAGAAATAGAAATGTCACCTGATGAAATAATTTTCACTTTACCTCAGAGGAGAATTTGTGAAGACAAGGGATTTTGTGGTTTGGAGAGTAAAATGATTGATGTTATAATTGACCACAAATTTGATGAGCATTTTTACCCTGAAACGCATATATACATATACAAACAAACATATATGATATACTATACAACAGTTCAGGTCAGTTCAGTCACTCAGTCGTGTCTGACTCTGCGACCCCATGGACTGCAGAATGTCAGGCCTCCTTGTCCATCATCAACTCCAGGAGTTTACTCAAACTCATGTCCATTGAGTCAGTGATGTCATCCAACCATCTCATCCTCTGTCATACCCTTCTCCTCCAATACATATATCATAGGAAATACATATATATATATATGTGTATATATACACTCTTCAAGGTATGTGCACACACACAGCTACACATCCAGCACCACACATACATGGGCAGTGAAATGGGGATTGTTTTCACTAACTGTATCTTCATAGTAAAATAAGAAGTGAAGGTTTGTTTCTTAAGTGTATAGTTTTTTTTTTTTTTTAATGGATTATAGTTGCTTTAAAATGCTGAGTTAGTTTCTGCTGTTTAAAGTGAACCATACACACACACACACACACACACACGTGCACACAGATATCTCCTCATTTAGATCCCCCTCCCAATTTGTCTTATCCTTCCCAATATTCGCATTGCAGAACAGTGAGCTGAGCTCCCTGTGCTACATAGTAGGTTCCCACTAGCTATTTGTTTTACACGTGACAATGTACACCTGTCAATCCCAACCTCCCAATTCATCCTTCCTCCCCTTCAGCCAATCCACTGTGTCCATGCATCTGTTCTCTATAGTTCAGCTCAGTTCAGTCACTCAGTCATGTCCAACTCTTTGCGACCCCATGAACTGTATCATGCCAGGCCTCCCTGTCTATCACCAAATCCCAGAGTCCACCCAAACCCATGTCCACTGAGTCAGTGATGCCATCCAACCATCTTATTCTCTATCGTCCCCTTCTCCTCCTGCCTTCAATCTTTCCCAGCATCAGGGTCTTTTCAAATGAGTCAGCTCTTTGCATGAGGTGGCCAAAGTGTTGGAGTTTCAGCTTCAATATCAGTCCTTCCAATGAACACCCAAGACTGATCTCCTTTAGGACGGACTGGTTGGATCTCCTTGCAGTCCAAGGGACTCTCAAGAGTCTTCTCCAACACCACAGTTCAAAAGCATCAATTCTTCGGTGCTCAAATTTCTTTATAGTCCAACTCTCACATCCATACATGACCACTGGAAAAACCATAGCCTTGACTAGATGGACCTTTGTTGAGAAAGTTCTCTATATCAGCATCTCTATTCCTGTCCTAAACATCTGTACCCTTTTTCTAGAGTCAATATATATGTGTTAATAAACAATATTTGTTGTTCATCACAAAACCTTGATATACACATCACATGTGTCAGTTTTGTTTTGGTCTTCAAGGACTGAGCAAGGTCTAATCAAATTAAAGGCAGCACCAAACCTCTCATTATGTTATGATAACCTGATCACATAAGAAAGTGAGGCAGGGCAGGCAAACAGGCAGTACTGTGGATTTAAGGAGAGGAGAGTAAGAATGTACTGAGGGATTTATTGACTGGAGAAAAAGGAGAGTAGTGTGGGAGATGCTATAAGCTGAGGACTAGAGGTGGTGCATGTATTTTCTCCGCAACCACTATTAGTCAAATTTTATTCAAATGGCCCCATCCAGATGCAAACTTTAGAGATACAACCCATGTTCAACAAGCATTTCTCAGTACCACTATCTACTATGGGACAAGTTGCTTTTCCACCACAGTATGGACACATCCTGGGATCCCACAGGAGAGAAGGGTCTTGAGAGATGTAAACGTTTGGTTACGTACTGTTTGCCAGCAGTCAATTTTTCCTGAAGCATTTGCTGTTCATTATTTGCTATCATTCAATAAGCTGTTCACTCAGCCTGGTGTCAGAAGTGGTTTGGGGATTTTGATGGGAGCTGCCTCTTGGTCAGCTTCCTTCCTTGGAGAAGGAAATGGCATCCCATTCCAGTGTTCTTGCCTGGAGAATCCCAGAGACGGGGGAGCCTGGTGGGCTTCCGTCTAAGGGGTCACACAGAGTTGGACATGACTGAAGTGACTCCACAGCAGCCCCTTGGTCAAGAGTTTTAAGTGGAGCAGAGCATGACTACCTAATCAGCATTGTAATCAAAACATGGATTAGTTAATGATGGCAAATATAAGAGAATTTTGATACACCATAGACCAAGCTCCAGCTCCCTTTTCCTATACTGAGACCATCTTTATTTATAAAGCATATCTTTAATGATGTAGTGTTCAAAAATATTTAACAGAAAATGGCTATATATTTTCACATAATGATTTTTGTTATTAAATTTAGAAAAAAAAAAACATGAAGGAATATTTGGACTATAAAACCAATCATGATCTACATTTTTAACCCAGTATTACACATATCTTATTATTATTATTATTAGACTCAATTCTAATGAAGTGGCTATTCTACATTGACTCCAAAAGTTAGAAAAGTAAATAGATGTGTTCAGTTCAGTTCAGTTCAGTTCAGTCGCTCAGTCGTGTCCGACTCTCCGAGACCCCATGATTCACAGCACGCCAGGCCTCCCTGTCCATCACCAACTCCCGGAGTACACAGTAGATAAAATAATTACCTACTCAAAGTTCATGGAAAAATGTCTCTTAATGACTTTCTCTTCATTTTTAAACTGTTGTAGAAATCACTGACCATATTAAAGAGGTTTCTGAATTTCCATTTTCAATTAAAGCTAATAGGTTTTCATTTTCTCTTTTACAAAGAATTAAAAAGTTTCTTGCCTAGTTTTAATTTTTTTAAAATAACCTGCAGAAACAGTCATATTTCAACAGAACAGAATACAGATTAAAGAACATTTATTTTTAACTGCTACTGCTGCTAAGTCACTTCAGTCGTGTCCGACTCTGTGTGACCCCATAGATGGAAGCCCACCAGGCTCCCCCGTCCCTGGGATTCTCCAGGCAAGAACACTGGAGTGGGTTGCCATTTCCTTCTTCAATGTGTGCAAGTGGAAAGTGAAAAGTGAAAGTGAAGTCGCTCAGTCGTGTCCGACCCTTAGCGACCCCATGGACTGCAGCCTACCAGGCTCCTCCATCCATGGGATTTTCTAGGCAATAGTACTGGAGTGGCTTGCCATTGCCTTCTCCGATTATTTTTAACACTGGGTTTTAAAAATATTACAGGAAGAGTCAAGATGATGGAATAAGAGGACACAGAATCCATCCTTCCTCGCCACTACATCAAGCATACCTCTGCAAATGGACCAGTTGTCACACAGCACCTGCTGAACATTAACTGAAGTCTTTGGTCACCTAAAAGAACAAGAAAAATTCCCTTGCAGCCGGGTAGGATGAAAGAAAGAAAGAAAAGTCAGAAAAAGCAAGATGAGAAACTGTGGGTAAGAAGGGAAAAAAATGCTCTCACAGTGGGGTAATCAGCTGGAGCAGAAAGAGACCTTTGGATGATCAAAGAAGACCTTCTGCAGAAGGTCAGCAGAAGGCAGGACAAAGCAAGAGCTGTGTGCATGGTCTGTACTACAGCCCAGGGCACCCCAACCTGAGTCACAGATCTCTTATTGTGGAAGGGGACTAGGTGTTAGAAAATGGCTTTCCAGCAAGAGGAGACAGCTGTTGGCTGTGAAAAGACAGCATGAAAGACAGGAGTAACGAACTCTACAACTGGGAAAGTTTGCAGAAAAAGTCAGGATACAATAGAAGTAAGGTGATATTGTTGAGTGGTATGCAAGGGATGGGTTCATCCACTCCTCTAATGCCCTTCCCCATTCACTGACTTTAGCCTCCATGATCATTGTGAGGGGCATCCATCTGAGCAGGCTCACCTGTTCCTCAAGGCAAGACCTCTCCCACCTATGTAGTCTCTGGGATCTTGCACACTGCCCATCCCAAAGCCTCCTTGGGAATCAGCCTTCTTGGGAATCCTTCCTGAGACAGGAATGCCAGTTCTGGCAAGGGCTGAGTGCTAAAACATGGGGTTGAGAAAGCAGACTCAGGGAGAAAACCAATGTTGGCTGCTTGGATAAAACAGAAGGAACAGGAGTGACAGGTACCACCATGCTTGAAATATCCCTTAAGGAAGTATGGTTTGGGAAACAAGGTGTCAATATTGAGTGGTGTGCAGGGGGTGAAGCCACCACCACTCCTACATCCCAGTCCCTGTCTCCACAAGCACTGTGAGGAAATCCCACCATAGCAAGCAAACCCCAGACTATTGCAACTGCCTGCCAGCCCACTCTGCTGCAGGAGATTCCCACACACTCCAACTGTGACCACCATAATCCTCCCCAGCCTGAGTGAGAACCATTCAGCTGTTACTTTTCTTCTTTCTTGACTGGGTGGGGAACAGATATATAAGGGTGACCCATATGCAGAGTTGGGACCAAAAACCAAACATAAGCCCCACAGGCAATGCAATTGAGGAAAGGAACAGAAATCTCTTCATGTAGCTGCACAAGCCATGGATTAAGTTCCACCTACCAGATTGCTAAATCCTGCATCTGTGGGATATCTAAATAGACAATAATTGTGCCCACAACTGAGACCAGTCTAGCTTTAGCAGCAGTGGATTTTGGGAGCAAATACATGTGGGAGTTAGGCCAAGTCAGAGTGCCAGCTGATAACACAGAGCCCAAAGCAGGTCCAGAGACCTCTACAGAGGAAATGGAGGGCCTCTTGGGGAGGAGAGATTGGCTGTGGTCTAGGGCACTGATAGATGAGACATCAGGAAAATCTTATCACTGTTACACTTTTCCTTTTTGTTTCATTTTGCTCAGTTGTTGAATTTTTAAAAATTTTATTAAGTTTAAATATATATTTATATATTGCTGTAGTTTTGCATTTTTCTTAATTTTCATTCTTCATCACATTTATTTTTTTTTAATGTGTGCTTTCTTTTGTATTAAAGTTTGCTTTCCGCATTTGCTTCATTTTTCATTTTTTGTTTTTATAAGTATAGTATTTATCAATTGTTTTCATTTTTAGTTTCTTTGGTTTGTTTTCCCATTTATTTTATTTACTTATTTTTCTGTCTGCTTCTTTGTTTCTGTTTGAGTTTTTTCATTTGTGTAGGGGTTGGTTTGTCAGTTTTGTTTGAGTGTGTGTGTTGTTATTCTTGCTGTTTGTTTTGGTTTTGGATTTTGTTTATACATTTCATTTATTTTATTTATTTATTTATTTATTTTCCTTTTCATTTCTTTTTTCTTTGGCCATGTTGCATGACTCTTTGTTCCCCAGTCAGGAGTCAGACGTTGGTCTTGGAGCTGGGACTGCCAAGTCCAGGATGCAAGACTGCCCAGGAATCCATGTGCCAGGGAATATGATTTGAAATGTGCTTTTCTGGAGTTGTGCAAGACCCAGCTTCACCTAATTGTTTGCAGGTTTCAATCCTGGACATTTCATGCCAAACCCAGCAAGATAAGAATATAGCCCCATGCATCAACAGACAGGGTGCCTCAAGTCATACTAAGCTCATGGAAACTAAACAAAACACCTGATGAGACCCTGCCCATCAGAGGGAAAAGACTCAGCCCCACCTATGAGAGTACAGGCACTGTTCCCACTCACCAGAAAGTCTACACAAGCCCCTTGACCAAACTCACCCACCAAGGGTCAGACAACAGATACAAGAAGGACTATGATACTGTAGCCTGAAGAAGGAAAAGCATGAATGCAGTAAGTTAGACAAAATGAAATGACAGAGATATATGTGGCAGATGAAGAAGCAAGATAAAAAGCCACAACACCAAATAAATGAAGAAGAAATAGGCAATCTACTCAAAAAAGAATATGGAGTGTTAATAGTAAAGACAATCCAAGATCTTGGAAGTAAAATGGAACCATGTATTAGAAGATATAAAATATGTTTAACAAGGACAGAAGAACTAAAGAGCAAAACAATCAGTGGTGACTGCACAGTAACTGAAATGAAAAGTATACTAGGAGGAATTAAGAGCAGAATAACTGAGGCAGATGAATAGATAAGTGAGCTAGAATGATAGAACTAACTGCCACAGAGTAAAATAAAAAAAGAAAAAGAAATGAGGACAGTCTCAGAAGCCTCTGAGACAACACTGAAAGCACCAGCACTAAAGTTTTAGGAATCTCAGAAGAAGAAGAGAAATAGAAAGTGTCTGAGAAAATATTCAAAGAGATTATAGGGGAAAATTCCTTAACATAAGAAAGAAAATAGCCAGAAAGTCCCACTCAAGATAAATCCAAGCAGAAACACCTGAGACAAATATTAATCAAACTAACAAAAATTTAAAATAAAAACTATTAAAAGAAGAAAAGGAAAAGCAATGAATAATATCCAAAGAAATTCCCTTCCTGTTATCAGTTGATATTTCAGCAGAAACTCTGGAGGCCAGAATGGAATGGTAGGATATATTTTAAGTTAAGAAAGGAAAAACCCACAATCAAGATTACTCTAACCAGCAAGAATCTCATTCAAATTCAGTGAAGAAATAAAAACCTTCACAGAAAACCAAAAGCAGAGAGAAGTCAGCATCACCAAATAAGCTGTAAAACAAATGCTAAATGAACTTCTTTAGATGGGAAAGAAGAGAAAAGACCTGCAAAAACAAACCCAAAACAATTGAGAGAATGGTAATAGGAACATACATATTGATAATTAACTTACATGTAAAGGTACTAAGTGCTCCAATCTAAAGACAAAAACTGGCTGAATGGATACACAAACATGACATATTATATATGCTGTCTTATCACAGACCTATTTCAGACTTAGGGACACATATAGACTGAAAGTGAGGAGATGGGGAATATATTCCATGAAATGGAAATTAAAAGAAAGCTGGAGTAGCAATATTTATATCAGAAAAAATAGACTTTAAAGACTTTTACAAGTGACAGAGAAAGACATTTCCTAATAATCAAAGTAACAATCCAAGAAGAATATATAACAATTGTAAACATTAACGCACCAGAATAGGAGCACCTCAATATATAAGGCAAATTCTAAAAGTCATGAAAGGGGAAATCAAGATTAACATAATAATAGAAAAGGACTTCAACACTTCATATAAACCAATGAGTAGATTATAGAGACAAAAATTAAAAAGGAAACATAAGCCTTAAATGATACCTTAGTTCCAATAGACTTGATATGTGTAAGACATTTCATCTAAAAGCAGCAGAATACACTTTCTTCTCAAGTTCACATGGAACATTCTCCAGGGTTGATCACACATTCGATCAAAAATCAAGTCTTGGTAAATTTAAGAAAGTTGAGATCATATCAGGCATCTTTTCTGAGCACATTTCTGGGGGATTACATATCAATTGCAGAGAAGAAAAGCAGTAAAAACACAAACACCTGGAGGCTAAACAATATGCTACTAAATAGCTAAGAGATCCCTGAATAAATCAAAGAAGCCAAAGTATACTTAGAAACAAATGACAACAAAAACTCGGCAATGGAAAACCTGTGGGACACCACAAAAGCAGATCTAAAAGGAACGTTTATAGGAATACAATCCTACCTCAAGAAACAAGAAAAAACTTAAATAAACTAACATCACACTCAAAGCAACTAGGGAAAGAATAACAAACAAAACCAGATTGTAATAGAAGAAAATAAATTATAAAGATCAAAGCAGAAATAAATGCAATAGAGGTGAAGAAAAAATTAACAAATACTGGTGAAAATAAAAGCATGTTTAAGAAGATAAACAAAATAGATAAACCTCTAGATGGACTCATCAAGAAAAATAGGGAGACAATTCAAATAAATAAAATTAGGAATAAAAAAGAAGTTACAACTGACACCACAGAAATAAAAACGATCCTTAAAAACGACTACAAGCATCTATATTCCTATACAATGGACAACCTGGAAGAAATGGACAAATTCTTAAAGAGGTACAATCTTCCAAGACTGAACCAGGAAAAAATAGAAAATATGGAAAGACCAATCACTATCACTGAAATTGAAATTGTGATTAAAAATCTTCCAACAAACAAAAGTCCAGCACCAGACGGCTTCAAAGGTGAATTCTGCAAACATTTAGAGAAGAGCTAACATCTATATTTCTCAAAATCTTCACTAAAATTTAAGAGGAAGCTTCCTTTCTTCAGGAAGGAAAGCTCCCAAGCTCATTCTATGAGGTGACCATCAATCTGATACCAAAACCAGAAGAAAATATCACAAAAAAAAAAAAAAAAAGAAAATTACAGGCTGATACTACGGATGAACATAGACACAAAAATCCTCAACAAAATACTTGCAAGCAGAATCTGACAACACATCGAAAGGGTCATACACCAGGATCAAGTGGGATTTATCCCAGGAATTCAAGAATTCCTCAATAGATACAAATCAATAAATCTGCTCTACCATATTAACAAAATGGAGAATAAAAAACACATGGTTATTCCAATAGATGCATGTAAAGCATCTGTTAAAACAGAAAATTTAACACACAAAGTAGGCAATGGCTATAGAGGAAAACTACCTCAACATAATAAAGGCCACACATGACAAATCTAGAGCAAACATTTTTCTCAATGGTGAAAAACTGAAGCATTTCCTCTAAGATCAGAAACAATACAAGGGTGTTCACTCTAGTCATTATTATTCAACATAGTTTTGGAAATCCTAGCAATGGCAATGAGAGAAGAAAATTAAATAAAAGGAATATAAATTAGAAAAAAAGAAAAACTGCCACTGTTTGCAGACGACCCCATCAGGTTCTGCTGTCCATGGGACTTTTCAGGCAAGAATACTGGAGTAGGTTGCCATTTCCTTCTCCAAGGGATCTTCCAGACTCAGTAATCAAACCAGCATGTCCTACATATCCTGCATTGCAGGTGGAATCTTTACCTGCTTATCCATTAATGAAGCCCCCTAAACTGGAAAAGAGAAGAAAAGCTGCCACTGTTTACAGATGCTGTGATGCATACAAAATCCAAACATGCCACCAGAAAGCTATCAGAGCTAATCAATTAATTTAGTAAAGTTGCAGGATACAAAGATAATACACAGAAATCTATCATTCCTATATAATAACAAGGAAATATTAGGTGACCATAGGTTTGTAGGTCTCTCTATGATCTTTGTATCCTGTTTCATTGATTGATATGTCTCTTTTTGTGTCTGTATAATACTGTCTTGATTACTGTAGCTTTATAGACTAGTCTGAATTCAGACAGTCTGATTCCTCCAACTGTTGCTTATCATAAGACTATTTTGGCTATGCAGGGTCTTTTGTGGTTCCACACAAATTGTAAAATATGTGGTTCTAATTCTGTGAAAAAAAATTCCACTAGTAATTTTAAAGGGATTTTATTGAATCTGTAGATTGATTCTTCCAATCCAAGAACATGGTATATCTCTCTGTTTGCGTTGTCTCTCATAGTCTCTTTTAGTTTTCTGAGTAGAGGTCTTTTGCCTCCTTAGGTAGGCTTACACCTAGGAACTTTATTCTTTCTGTGGCAATGGTAAATGTATTTTTTTAATTCCTATTTTATTAATTATTTTACTATTTTATTAATTTTTCTTTGTGATATTTCCTTGTTATATAATAACACAATAAAAAAATTTTTTCACAGAATTAGAACCAAATATTTTACAAATATTTTACAATTTGTATGGAACCACAAAAGACCCTGAATAGCCAAAATAGTCTTATGATAAGCAACAGTTGGAGGAATCAGACTGTCAGACTTCAGACTAGTCTATAAAGCTACAGTAATCAAGACAGTATTATACAGACACAAAAAGAGACATATCAATCAATGAAACAGGATACAAAGATCATAGAGAGACCTACACACCTATGGTCACCTAATCTATGATAAAGGAGGCAAGGTAGCAGAGTGGAGAAAAGGCAGACACCTCAATAATTGGTGCTGGTAAAACTGTACAACTACATGTAAAAGAATGAAATTAGAACACTTCTTAAGACCATACACAAAAATAAATTCAAAACACATTGAATACTGAGATGGGGTGCCAGATACTATTAAACCCTTGGAAGAAAACGTAAGCAGCACTCTCTTTGATAAGTGTTCTGTGAGATAATTTTGTCTCAAAAATATCTACAGTGAGATATTTTTGATCCACCTCCTAGAGCAACGAAAATAAAACTAAAATAAACATGTGGGACCTAATTACATTTAAAAGCTTTTACATAGCAAAGGAAGCCATAAACAAGGTGAAAAATAACCCTCTGAACCAGTGAAAATATTTGCAAATGAAGCAACTGAAAAAGGATTAATATCAAAAGTATATAAAGAGCTCCTGGATTTCAATATCAAAATATAAACAATCCAATGAACAAGTGGGTAGAAGACCTAGATATTTCTTTGAAAAAAAAAATGTACAAATAGTCAACAAACATATGGAAAGATGCTCAGCATCACTATATTATTGGAATTGAAAATCAAAACTATAATGAAGTATCACCTCACACTGGTCAAAATGACTATCATCAAAAAATCTGCAAACAATAAATACTAGAAAGAGTGTGGAGAAAAGAGGATCCTGTTACATTGGTGGGAATGTAAATTGATACAGCTACTATGAAGAACAATATGGAGGTTAATAAAACTAAAAATAAAACAACTCTATGACCCAGAAATCTAACTCTTGGGCATATACCCAGAGAAATTACAGTCAAAATGATACATGCACCCAAAGGTTAATTTTAGCACTGTTTACAATAGCCAGGACATGCTGCTGCTGCTGCTGCTGCTGCTGCTACTAAGTCACTTCATCGTGTCCAACTCTGTGAGACCCCATAGACAGCAGCCCACCAGGCTCCCGTGTCGCTGGGATTTTCCAGGCAAGAGTAGTGGAGTGGGTTGGCATTGCCTTTTCCAAGCCAGGACATGGAAGCAACCTAAATGTCTATCAACAAAGGAAAAGATAAACGTGATGTGGTACATATATACAGTGGAATATTACTTAGCCAAATGGAATAAAAGTGTGTCATTTGGAGAAACATGGATGAATCTAGAGATTCTCGTAGAGAGTTAAGTAAGTCAGAAAGAGAAAAACAAATATCATGTATTAAGGCACATATGTGGAAATCTAGAAAAAGGTGAAGATATTATTTGCAAAGCAGAAACAGAGACACAGACATAGAAAACAAATGTATGAATACCAATGGAAGAAGGGGGGTGGACTTCATTGGAAGACTGGGATTGACATATATATATATATATATCCAGGTTCAGTTCAGTTCAATTCAGTTCAGTTCAGTCGCTCAGTCCGATTCTTTGCGACCCCATGAATTACAGCACGCCAGGGTTCCCTGTCCATCACCAACTCACAGAGTTCACTCAAACTCATGTCCACAGAGTCGGTGATGCCATCCAGCCATCTCATTCTCTGTCGCCCCCTTCTCCTCCATCATCCAAACTTTCCTAGCATCAGAGTCTTTTCCAGTGAGTCAACTCGTCGCATGAGGTGGCCAAAGTATTGCAGTTTCAGCTTTAGCATCAGTCCTTCCAATGAACCCCCTGGATTGATCTCCATTAGAATGGACTGGTTGGATCTCCTTGCAGTATAAGGGACTCTCAAGAGTCTTCTCCAACACCACAGTTCAAAAGCAACAATTCTTCGGCGATCAGCTTTCTTCACAGTCCAACTCTCACATCCATACATGACCACGGGAAAAACCATAGCCTTGACTAGACGGACCTTGTTTGGCAAAATAATGTCTCTGCTTTTTAATATACTATCAAGGTTGGTCATAACTTTCCTTCCAAGGAGTAGGCGTCTTTTAATTTCATGGCTGCAATCAGCATCTGCAGTGATTTTGGAGTCCTCCAAAATAAAGTCTGACACTGTTTCCACTGTTTTGCCTGATGAACTCTGGACGGAGGTTCGTGACATTGTACAGGAGACAGGGACCAAGACCATCCCCATGGAAAAGAAATGCAAAAAAGCAAAATGGCTGTCTGAGGAGGCCTTACAAATAGCTGTGAAAAGAAGGGAAGCGAAAAGAAAAGGAGAAAAGGAAAGATATAAGCATCTGAATGCAGGGTTCCAAAGAATAGCAAGGAGAGATAAGAAAGCCTTCCTCAGTGATCAGTGCAAAGAAATAGAGGAAAATAAGAGAATAGGAAAAACAAGAGATCTCTTCAAGAAAAGTGGAGATTCCAAGGGAACATTTCATGCAACGATGGGCTCGATAAAGGACAGAAATCGTATGGACCTAACAGAAGCAGAAGATATGAAGAAGAGGTGGCAAGAATACACAGAAGAACTGTACAAAAAAGATCTTCATGACCAAGATAATCATGATAACGTGATCACTGACCTAGAGCCAGATATCTTGGAATGTGAAGTCAAGTGGGCCTTAGAAAGCATCACTATGAACAAAGCGAGTGGAGGTAATGGAATTCCAATGGAGCTATTTCAAATCTTGAAAGATGATGCTGTGAAAGTGTTGCACTCAGTATGCCAGCAAATTTGGAAAACTCAGCAGTGGCCACAGGACTGGAAAAGGTCAGTTTTCATTTCAATCCCAAAGAAAGGCAATGCCAAAGAATGCTCAAACTATTGCACAATTGCACTCATCTCATGTGCTAGTAAATTCATGCTCAAAATTCTCCAAGCCAGGCTTCAGCAATATGTGAACCGTGAACTCCCAGATATCCAGGTTACACTAGTGGTAAACGACCCGCCTTCCAGTGCAGAAGACGTAAAAGATGTGTGTTCAAACCCTGGGTGGGAAAGATCCCCTGGAGTTGGAAATATCAACCCACTCCAATATTCTTGCCTGGAGAATCCATGGACAGAGGAGCCTGCCAAATTACAGCCCATAGGGGCCCACAGAGTCAAGACATGGCTGAAATGACCCAGCATGAACAGTATTCTTTATAAATTAGGTAACTAATAAGAACCTAATATATAGCACAGGAAACTCTGCTCAGTGCTCTATGGTAACCTAAATGGGAAGGGAATCCGAAAAGAGGGGAGATGTGTATATGAATGGTTGATTCACTTTGCTGTATAGCAGAAACTTACACAGGAGTGTAAAACAACTATACTCTGATAAACAAAAGTTAATACAAAATAAAGGTTCTGAGAAGTCCTGCCTGAAAATAGCCTGTTTAAATTCATATTTATCTTCATGCTACACTTAATACAGCAATATACTTAATATAGGAATACCAGAAGCATCCCATAGCATAATTCCTTATGAAAAACAGTGTTGCATGGTGTTTAACATTTCTGCAGGTATTTGTAGCTTCCATAAATTTTAAATCAGTCAGCAGAACTCATACAGAAAAAAAAAAAAAAGTGAAGCAGAAAATGATACAATTCATAGACAAGAGAAAGCACAAATATCACATTGCAAGTTTGGCTTTGAAAATCTGTCAGCTATTTCCTAATAGTGTGTTAACCGAAGGAGAAAAATGGAGCTCCAGGACGTTTGGCCATGCAACACTTCAGCTGGAGTTTTCAATTTGTAAAGGTTGAAAAGCCATTTTTCCTTTTCAGCTCATAAAAGGTGAAGCTTTATGGCCAAAGGGCATTTTGTTCAGATCTCAGATCCCAGTATTCTTTGCCTCATGTGTGATTACATTACCCTGGTTTTAGAGTTACTTCTAATTTCTATTTATCTGGAATAATAAAGTCACAATTTTTTCTCAACAATGAATGTTTCAAAAATGTGAATATTTGAACCAATTTTTCTTATAGTTTTAATTTTATGTAGGCTTTTTAAAAAATTCTGTATAACTACAGATATATTTCTGAAGATTTCATATAAACAATACTGGAGAGATTATAAATATGGTATTTATTTGACTCATGTAAATTAAAACTATATAATAAATTTAAAATTTCTGGTAAACTGAATGCTAAAGAAAGGGGTAGAGGAAGCAGTTTAAGGTTTCAAAATGATTTATGTATAATAATGATAACTGTCATGACAAACAGACTTGAATATTTAAAAATTCAAATAGAATATGAATATTGTAAGATTTACTTTCTAAAAGACTGAAGTATATTTGGTATTGAAAATAAATGAGATAAACTAATCAAGTAAACTTTTTCAAAAAGCATATATCCTTAATTTTTTTGAACATTTTAGCACTTAGGCCTTTTATTTATTTATTTTGTAGTATTATATTTTGGATCATTCCTAAAGGATATTAACCCTGAATATTCATTGGAAAGACTGATGTTGAAGCTGAAGCTCAAATACTTTGGCCACCTGATGAAAAGAACCTATCATGATTATGGGAAAGATTGAGGGCAAGAAGAGAAGGGGGCAACAAGGGCTAAGATGGTTGGATGGCATCACTGACTCAATGGACATGAGTTTGAGCAAACTTAAGGAGACAGTGAAGGACAGGGACGCCTGGTATGCTGGAGTTCATGGGGTCTCAGAGACTTCGACATGACTTGGCTATTGAAAAGTAAAAATTTTGCATCATAAATTATACTCAGATTTCTAGAAAAAGCTGCAGTATTCTACAAATTTTGTCATGTGCTTTTAATTTCTGCTGTGAATAAGATGTAACTGAAAACGTATACAATATTTTGGGTGCTTTTGTTATTCAATGCTTTTACAAAGAACCAAAGAAGGTATGTGTGTCCATGTTTTGAATGACATATAGGTCTAGATTTAAATTTGTTTAATGCCTGGCAAATTATTTTGGAAACCAATTGCTGCTAAGGATGTATAACTGTTATATAAAAATATAACTGTTTTAAATCTTGCAAAATTTATAAATTTTGTTGACTTTTCAAAGAACCATTTTTTGTTTTACTCATTTTCTCTGTTTTCCATATTCATTTTCAATGATTTAGCTCTAATCTTTACTATTTCCTTCCTTCTTTCTTTCTTTCTTATAGAGATATCTTGCTTTACTATTACTAGTTTCTAGTTTCCTGATATAAAGTAACTATGTGAAAACTCTCCTCATTCCTAGCATAAGCATTTTAGTACTTTACATTTCCTTCTCAGTACTACTTTAGCTGTACTGTGTATATGTTGATATGTTGTATTTTAATGTTATTTCTGTTTTTACTGTTGCTCTTAAGTCTCTAAGTCATGTCTAAATCTTAGCAACACTATGGACTACAGTACACCAGGCTCCTCTGTCCTTCACTATCTCCCAAAATTTGGTCAAATTCTTGTCCCTTGAGTCTATGATGCTATCTAACCATCTTATGCTCTGCCACCCCCTTCTTTTGAATTCAAGTTTCCCTATCATCAAGGACTTTTCCAATGAGTTAGCTGTTCCCATCAGGTGGCCAAAGTCTTGGAGCTTCAGCTTCAGTAACAGTCTTTCCAATGAATGCCCCGGGTTGATTTCCTTTAGTAATGACTGGTTTGATCTCCTTGCAATCCAAGGGAGTCTCAAGAGTCATCTCAGGCACCACTGTTTAAAAGCATCAGTTCTTCAGCAGTCAGCCTTCTTTATGGACCAGCTCTCACATCAGTACCATAGCTTTGACTATATGGACCTTTACTGGCAGAGAGATGTCTTTGCTTTTTAATATAATGTCTAGTTTTCTCATAGCATTCCTTCCAAGGAGCAAGTGTCTTTTAATTTCATGTCTGCACTCAGCATCCACAGTAATTTTGGAGCACAAGAAAAGGATATCACTGTTTCCACTTTACCCCTTCTTTTTGCCATGAAGGAAAGTTATGACCAACCTAGATAGCATATTAAAAAGCAGAGACATTTCTTTGCCAACCAAGGTCCGTCTGGTCAAAGCTATGGTTTTTCCAGTGATCATGTATGGGTGTGAGAGTTGGACTGTGAAGAAAGCTGATTGCTGAAGAATTGATGCTTTTGAACTGTGGTGTTGGAGAAGACTCTTGAGAGTCCCTTGGACTACAAGGAAATCCAACCAGTCCATTCTAAAGGAGACCAGTCCTGGCTGCTCATTGGAAGGACTGATGCTAAAGCTGAAACTGCAATACTTTGTCCACCTCATGCGACGAGTTGACTCACTGGAAAAACTCTGATGCTGGAAGGGATTGGGAGCAGGACGAGAACGGGACGACCGAGAATGAGATGGCTGGATGGCATCGCCAACTCGATGGACATAAGTCTGAGTGAACTTCGGGAGTTGGTGATGGACAGGGTGGCCTTGTGTGCTGTGATTCATGGGGTCACAAAGAGTAGGACATGACTGAGCGACTGAACATAACTGAACTGAACTGATGTGACCAGATGCCATGATCTTTTTTTTTTTTTTTTGACGTTTTATTTAACGTTCTCCTCTCTCACTCTAATGAAAAGGTCCTTTAGTTACTCTCACTGTCTTCAATTAGAGTGGTATCATCTGCATATCTGAGATTGTTGCTATTTCTTCCCGCAGTCTTGATTCTAGCTTTTGATTCATCCAGCCTGGCATTTCAGATGATGTACTCTGCATAGAAGTTAAATAACCTGGATGCAAATATACAATCTTGTCATACTCATTTTCCGGTTAGGAATCATTCAGTTGATCTATGTCCATTTCTAACTGTTCTTAGTGACCTCAATGCAGTGTTCTCAGGAGACAGATAATGTAGTCTGATAGTCCCATCTGTTCAAGAATTGTCCACAATTGTTGTTATCCACACAGTCAAAGGGAATAGCATATTCAATGAAGCAGAAAAAGATATTTTTTCTGGAATTTCCTTGCTTTCTCCATTATCTGAAATATTTGGCAACTGAGTTTTGTTTCCTCTGCCTCTGTGAAATTCAATTTGCATAACTGAAAGTTCTCAGTTCAAATACTGATGAAGCCTAACTTGAAGGATTTTGAGCATAATTGTATTAGCGTTAGAAATGAGCGCAATAGTTGAAACATTCTTTGGAATTGCCTTTCTTTGGGATCGGAAAGAAAATTGACATTTTCCAATTCTGTGGCCACTGCTGAGTTTTTCAACTTTGCTGACATATTGAATGCCACACTTTCACAGCATCATCTTTTAGGATTTGAAATATCTCAGCTAAAATTCCATCACCTCCGCTAGCTTTGTTCATGGTAATGCTTCCTAAGGGCCACTAGACTTCGCACTCCAGGATGTCTGGATCTAGATGAGTGATCAGACTGTTATGGTTATCTGGGTCATTAAGACCTTTCTTATATAGTTTTTCTGTATATTTTTGCCACCTTTCCTTAATTTCTTCTGTTTCTTTTCTTTGCATGAAATGTTCCCTGGATATCTCCAATTTACTTGAAGTGATCTGTAGTCTTTCCTATTGTATCGTTTATCTCTATTTCTTTGCACTGTACATTTAAGAAGTCTATCTTCTCTCTCCTTGCTCTTTTCTGGAACTCTGCATTGAGTTGGGTTTACCTTTCCCTTTCCCCTTGCTTTTCTCCTCTCATCAGTCCTCAACTATTTAAGACTCCTAAGAGAACCACTTTCTTGTGTTTCTTTTTCTTTTGGATGGTTTTGGTCACTGCCTCTTGAACAATGTTACAAAGCTCTGTCTATTGTTCTTCAGACACTCTGTCTACCAGATCTAATCCCTTGACTCTATTTGCCACCTTCGGTGTATAATCATAACGGATTTAATTTAGATCATGCCTGAATGGCAGGAATTCAGACACAGACTCAATTACATCAATTCTCTTTTTCTTCAGAGAACTCTGGCTGACCAATACACAGCCTCCCAGAGTTCTCTTGTGGTGGTCTCTTTTGATAGTTCTAGACTTTATTGTTGTAGTTAATGCAAAGAACAGAGTAACCAGTCTAAATCATCTCGTCCTAAAATATATATAGTGGTAAAGCTCATGATCATAAGAAAATTGTTTAAGGCACTTTCTTATATGCATCTCTAGAAAACCTCTTTCATTCTCTCCTTTATTTTAGACATTGTGACTTTCAGGGGATAACTTGTCACAGCATCAAAGATGCCCAGTACAAACAAGTCGTCTCAGAGGACTCACTGATGAAAACAATCATTAGTCAGCTATAATGGCCTCTGTGTTGCATTTGCCACATCTGTTAACTAAAATCTTCCTTCTTTTCTCAGATATCTAATCATACCACTGAAGCTGACACTCCTATCTGTAGAAGGTAGCTCCTTTTTTAATGAAATTTCAAGTCATTTGATCTAAAATCCCAGGGTAATCTTCTTCTTTTTCTCCAAAATCTACCCTATCCCTTAGAAGTTGGAGATACCTAATATAATAAAGTATTGCAAGAACTAAAGGGAAACTGTCTTGAAATGAGAAACTGGAGAGAAGAGGTAGCATATTATTGCTGTCTTCAAACCTTTGATCTCATTCCAAAGGGAAGAGGAATAAGACATTTTCTATATTTTCCAAAGGACAATGTCAGGACTCAATGAAAAAACTCTAAAAAGAACCAGATCTTGGCATTATGTGAGTAAAAATAAATAAAAAGTAAAATTTTATATATACATATATATATATATTTAATTCAGCAACGTTAAAAGATGAAGTAGGTTCTTTCAGGGAGTTTTGAGTTACTAATTCATCAGTGGAGTTACTCTTATGATTTGAATCCATAACAAGACTGATTATTCCTACAAAGATAGTGAGAAAATATTAAAATATCAAAGAACTGTAGATCAGATGTCCTCTAATGCCCTTTACAAGTTTGGGATTATAAAATCTAAACTTTGCCATCTCTCAAGAAGAGAATAGATCTTAATTACTATACTTATGTACTAGAAAGATCTAGTACTCATAAAAAACATTGGAAGAAATATTTTAAAGTCATTTACAGAATGATAGATATTAAATATAAAACAAACAAATATGATTTATTATTACAAGACTACTAAAATAGAATGTTTTATTCTACACATATTTTATCATTTTTTGTGAATGTAATAAACATTTTTATAGTAGACTGGTCTAATTTAAACACTTTGCACTTTCCAAAGGAATAGGATTGAATTTGAGATTAATTTCTACTACTTTCTACAAGTCAACACTTCCTTCATTAACAGTACATTTATTTGACTTACCTACACTATGAAGAAAGCTGATCACTGAAGAACTGATGCTTTTGAACTGCGGTGCTGGAGAAGACTCTTGAGAGTCCCTTGGACTGCAAGGAGATCCAACCAGTCCATTCTAAAGGAGATCAATCCTGGGTGTTCATTGGAAGGACTGATGCTAAAGCTGAGGCTCCAATACTTTGGCCACCTCATGCGACGAGTTGACTCACTGGAAAAGACTCTGATGCTGGGAGGGATTGGGGGCGGGAGGAGAAGGGGACGACAGAGAGTGAGATGGCTTGATGGCATCACTGACGCGATGGACATGAGCTTGAGTGAACTCTGTGAGTTGGTGATGGACAGGGAGGCCTGGCGTGCTGTGATTCATGGGGTCGTAGAGTCGGACACGACTGAGCGACTAAACTGAACTAAACACTATTTAAAGGTATTCATAGCATTTGTTTAAATTTAATAAGATATAGACCTATGTCTAGTGAAGTTTTCTGATTTTAGACTTTCATATGAAGGGATGTTGAGTTTCCCTGGTGGCTCAGATGATGGGGAATCTGCCTGCAATGCAGGAGAACTGGGTTTGATTCCTGTGTCGGGAAGATCTCTTGGAAGAGGGCATGGCAACCCACTCCAGTATTCTTGTCTGGAGAAATCTTATGGACAGAGGAACCTGGAAGGCTATGGTCCATGGGGTCACAAAGAGTTGAACACGACTGAGTGACTAAGCACACACACAAGAAGGAATGCTAAAGAAGGCCGTTTATAGCTTTGCTAACAAAATTAGCTCATTCAGAAATAGTTTAGAAACTTTATTTGCTAACAAATAAAACCACTAGCAGATTTCTTTATTTGTGGGTTTTCATTTTCAACCTTTTAAGTAAGAAAATTCAGTCTTAATAATAGCAATTTCATAATGCCTTCAGGAAAAATATGATCATCAATTTCAGTGGTGTGGAAAAAAAAAGAAAGTCAACTATTGTATAACTGGTGGAAAGGGCACTGTAATATTCCTACCTATGACTGTAAGTAAAATGATCAGGATTTCAGTATACTTTAAAGTGTGTTACTTAAATTAGCCACATCAAGAAGTATGTAGGAAACCTGTTAATGGACATAGTACTAAGCTTTTAGAATCAGATTTCTGAGAACCGATTTGAAGAGTTGTACAGATCATAAAGACATATTTAAGTCTCATGACAGCAACAATTAAATAAATAAATAAATAATAAAATATTTACTAAAATAAAATAAAACTCTTTATGAAGTGAGAAAAATGATGTTTAATGATTGTAAAGAGCTATGAACTTATGTATAAAACCTAATACTTTGCCTTGCTTTAAAAAACACCTTTATTTCTATCAGAAGATTAATTCTCTCATGGGTTGTTTAGTCGATGGGAACTAATTTAAAACTTTTTTTTTTAATACATTCATTTAATAAATGGTACAAAGCACAATGCCATAAACATTAACAGTTAAAATTTCACCAAATGAAAAAAATACTGTAGAATACACAGTTGCAAAAAGCTACATTAAGTTATTTTACAACTGCCTCAAGCTGCAAAAAGAAAAAAAAAAAAACAATGCCATACCTATGTTATCCCTCTCTCAAAATAATGCCATTTATATTATAAACCTTGAGCTCCCCATCAAAAGACGGGAACTGCTTTTGTTAATTCATATATATATATATATATATATATATGACTGTATCACTTTGCTATACACCTGAAACAAACACAACACTGTAAACAAAATATAGTATAATATAAAATAAAAATAAATAACAGACCTTTGGGGTTTTACATTGAGTTAGAGTTCCTATCGGAGGGATAACAACACCACAGCTGCACTGAATCCTCATGAAGGAGGCACACGAATGACTGGGTTACAAGAGTTACAGGAATGAGAGCTGCTCATTTCCCAGAAACTACAGCTCACAGAAAACTAACAAAGGCATGAGATACACTTATGAATACACGAGATACACTTATGAATGTGTAAAACTCAAGATAGTCCACATCACTCCTACAACATATCGAAAGTGCCTCAGAATTCACAAAATACCAATTTTCTCAAGGTTCTGGTTAAATTACATATACTAATTTATAACAAATGGCAAAATCTGTAACTCTGTTCAAAGTTTTAAAAGATTACTTAAGAATAGTTTCTTGTATTCCTATGCCACCTTTATAGTCCTGGTTTCTCATTTCTTAATTAGTAAATTCAGCGTGCAGGTTCTATCCCAGGCTAATTTATACAATTCCAGAAGGAACGGCCTCTTAAATCCACAGAGTGTTGAGGTGGGGAGCCCCCAACAACGTCAGATTTTTTTCACATATGATAATATACATGTTTCAATCCATTCTCCCAAATTATCCCACCCTCGCCCTCTCCCACAGAGTCCAAAAGACGGCTCCACACATCCAAGTCTCTGCTGTTGTCTCATATACAGGGTTATCGTTATCCTTTTGCTATATTCCATATATATGTGTTAATATACTGTATTGGTGTTTTTGTTTCTGGCTTATTTCACTTTGTATAATAGGCTCCAGTTTCGTCCACCTCATTAGAACTGATTCAAATGTATTCTTTTAAATCGCTGAGTAGTACTCCATTGTGTAAATGTACCACAGCTTTCTTATCCATTCGTCTGCAGATGGACATCTAGGTTGCTTCCATGTCCTGGCTATTATAAACAGTGCTGCGATGAACATTGGGGTACATGTGTCTCTTTCAATTCTGGTTTCCTCGGTATATATGCCCAGGAGTGGGATTGCTGGGTCGTATGGCAGTTGTATTTCCAGTTCTTTGAGGAATCTCCACACTGTTCTCCATAGTGGCTGTACTAGTTTGCATTCCCACCAACAGTGTAAGAGGGTTCCCTTTTCTCCACACCCTCTCCAGCATTTATTGCTTGTAGACTTTTGGATAGCAGCCATTCTGACTAGTGTGAAATGGTACCTCATTGTGGTTTTAATTTGTATTTCTCTAATTATGAGTGGTGTTGAGCATCTTTTCATGTGTTTGTTACCCATCTGTATGTCTTCTTTGGAGAAATGTCTGTTTAGTTCTTTACCCCATTTTTTGATTAGGTCATTTATTTTTCTGGAATTGAGCTGGAGGAGTTGCTTGTATATTTTGGAGATTAATCCTTTATCAGTTGCTTCATTTCCTATTATTTTCTCCCATTCTGAAGGCTGTCTTTTCACCTTGCTTATAGTTTCCTTTGCTATGCAGAAACTTTTGATTTTAATTAAGTCCCATTTATTTTTGCTTTTATTTCCAATATTCTGGGAGGTGGGTCATGGAGGATCTTGCTGTGATTTATGTAGGATTTATGTATTATTTGTACAAGTAAAGTAGGCTGGAACATATATAGCACTAAATATTTGGGAATAATATTTTCACAGATTGAAAAGTTGTAGGGATTTAGCTCAGAAGTTCCTAAGATTCATCCAAAAAGGAAGAACAGGCTTCGTTTTCAGTGTTTTAATCTATTTGAGGGATTACTGCACAAATAACAAGGTGGGGAGGCTCCAGGTAGAATGGCTGAAGGAGAGTTCACTAAACCTGGCCTTGCAGTTCATCAAGGAGAGGTTCTGCGGTTGTGTTGTGTCCACAGTTGGATCTTTTCCCCTCCTGGTTTTTGCACTCTTCTGTCTGAAGGTTGTCTCAGATTTTGTGTGTGTGTCATCCAGAACCAAAGGCTGATTTTGTCTTTGGTTTTCATGACAACAAATCTGCACACATATAAACTTTTCATGATTTCTGTACATTATTCTGTACTGAAGGAGTTCTAAGAATAATGAATAATGAAGACTGCTGCAAAAACCTGTTTCCCTCATTTCTTGCTCTCTGTTCACAAAACTTGTATATATATGTGATGCATCTTCTACTCTAAAAGAACATTCAAAGACTCTTTTTCAAATACAAATAATTCTATTTGTGAAAGAACTCCTGAAGATATGTTTACTCCCTTGAGAATGAAAAAGATTATCAGCTGTAAACTCTTGTTTATTTATTTTTGTTGCTTTTTATCAAATCCTCAGGGACTTTGTCAAGTGCCTGGAACATATTTCTAGACTGGAACATAGTTCTAGACTCTCAACAGCTAATTGCTGTTGGCTAAATAAGTGAGATGCTTTGTCTACTGAGAATTTTCTTTCTTTCTTTCTTTTTTCCAGTTGGAGTATAATTGTTTTTCAATTGCTTTGTGTTAGTTTCTGCTGTACGATAAAGTGAATCAGCTATAAGTATGTGTGTGTGTGTATAAACCCATGTCTAATATAAGCCCATATTTATATTTATATGGCTTCCCAGGTAACACTAGTGGTAAAGAACACCCTTGCCAATGCAGGAGACATGAGAGATGCAGGTTCAACCACTCGGTCTGGACGATCTTCTTGGGAAGGTCATGGGAATCCACTCCAGTATTCTTGCCTGGAGAATCGCATGGACACAGGAGCCTGGTGGACTACAGTCCATAGGGTCTCAATGAGTTGGGCCTGACTGAAGTGACTTAGCATGCACATGCACACACATAAATATATATTTATATTTATCCGCTCCCTTATTGATCTCACTCCCATCCCACCCCCATCCTATTCCTCTAGGTTATCAATGAGCACCAAATTGAGATTCCTGTGCCATACAGCAGGTTACTGCTATCTATTTTACACATAGTTGTGTATATATGGGCTTCCCTGGTAGCGCTGATGGGAAAAAGGCTGCCTGAAATTTGGGAGACCTGGGTTTGATCCCTGGGTCAGGAAGATCCACTGGAGAAGATAATGACAAGCCACTCAAGTATTCTTGTCTGGAAAATACCATGGACAGAGGAGCCTGCCTGGCTACAGTCTATGGGGTAACAAAGAGTCAGGCAAGACTGAGTGACTAATGCTTAGTGTGTATATATATATATATATGGGTGTGTGTGTCAATCCCAATCTTTCAATTCATCTCACCCTCCCCTTCTGCCCCTGTGTCCATGTATCCATTTTCTATGCCTGAGTCTCTATTCCTGACAAATGAGATCATCATTTTCTTTTTCTTTTTCTTTTTTTGGATTCCAAATATATGCATTCATATACTATATTTATTTTTTTTCTTTCTGACTTCACTTTGTATGACAGACCCTAGGTCCATTCACATCTCTACAAATGATTCAATTTTGATTTCTTATGTTTGATTAATACTTTATTATATATATAGGTACCACATCTTTTTTGTCCACTGCTCCTTTAATGGATATCTAGATTGCTTCCATATCCAGGCTATTGTCAAACGTGCTGCAATGAACACTGGAGTACATGTGTCTCTTTGAATTATGATATTCTAAGAGTATATGGTTTTCCCAGAATATATTTCTAGGGATTTCTGGGTAATAGGGTAGTTCTATTTTTACTCTTTTATAAAACCTCCATACTGTTCTCCATAGTGGCTATATCAATTTACATATCCACCAACAAGAAGGTTACCCTTTCTCCAAATTCTCTCCACAATTTGTGATCTGTAGAGTTTCTGATGATGGCTATTCTGACCAGTGTGATACCTCGTTGTAGTTTTGATTTACATTTCTCTAATAAGCCTGGCGTGCTGTGATTCATGGGGCCGCAGAGAGTTGGACACGACTCAGCGACTGAACTGAACTGAACTGAATAATTGGCAATGTTGAGCATCTTTCCATGTGTTTATTGGTCGTCTGTTTATCTTCTTCAGAAAAATGTCTATTTAGGTCTTCTGCTCATTTTTTTATTGGATTGTTTATTTACATTTTTATCGAACTCCATGAGTTGTTTGTATACTCATTACATTAATCCTTTTTCAGTTTCTTGGATTGCAAATATTTACTCCCATTATGAAGGTTGCCTTTCATATTGTTTATGGTTTCCTTTGCTATGCAAAAACTTTTTAAAATTAGGTCTCACTTGTTTAGTTGTATTTTCACTACTCTAGGAGGTGAGTCAAAAAAGATCTTGCTCTGACTTATTTATGTCAAAGACTGTTCTGCTTATGTTTTCCTCTAAGTGTTTAATAGTGTTTGGATTTACATTTAGGTCTTTAATGCATTTTGAGTTTATGTTTGTGTATGGTGTTTAGGAATGTTCTAATTTCATTCTTTTACATGTAGCTGTCCAGTTTTCCCAGGACTACTTATTGAAGAGGCTGTCTTTTCTCTATTGTGTAGTCTTGTCTCCTTTTACACAGATTACAATCTATGAACTTTCATACATAGGTGTATGGGTTTAGCTCTGGATTTTCTATCGTGTACCATTGATCTATATTTCTTTTTGTGCCAGTACCATATTGTAGGGATTACTGTGGTAATCAATTGTAGTGAATACTGTAGCTTTGTAGTATAATCTGAAGATGCAGAACTTGATTCCTTCAGCTCTGTTTTTCTGTCTCAAGATTGTGGTGTTTGGGATCTTTGGTGTTTCCACACAAATTATAAAATATTTGGTTCTGATTCTGTGAAAAAAAAAAAAAATTGGTAATCTGAAAAGTACTGCACTGAATCTGTAGATTGCTTTGAGTAATACAATCATTTTCACCATATAGATTCTTCCAATTAAAAGACATGGTATATCTGTCTGTCTGTTTGTGTTGTTTTCTATCAATATCTTATAGTTTTCTGAGTAGAGCTCTTTTGCCTCCTTAGGTAGGTTTATTCCTAGGAATTTTATTCTTTTTGTTGCAATGGTAAATAGGATTGTTTTATTAATTCCTCTCTGTGATCTTTCCTTGTTAGTGTATAGGAATGCAAAATTTTGTATTAATATTGTATCCTGTAACTTTACTATATTAAGTGATTAGTTCTAGTATTTCTCTGGGAGTATATTAGGATTTTCTATGTATCATGGCATCTGTAAATAGTGACAGTTTTACTTCTTTTCCAATTTAGATTGCTTTATTTCATTTTCTTCTCTCATTACTATTGCTAGGACTTCCAAAACTATGTTGAATAAGAGTAACTAGAGTGGACATCCTTATTTTATTCCTGATCTTAGAGGAAACGTTTTCTGATTTTCAGTGTTGAGAACGATGTTTATTGCCTTTATTACGTTGAAGTAAGTTTACTTTATGTCCACATTCTAGAGTGTGTTAAATGTTATCAAAAGCTATGCCTGCATCTACTGATATGACCATGTAGCTTTTAGTATTCAAATTTTAAATATAAGATATTACATTTTATTGATTTGCATAAATTGAAGAATCTTTGCACTCCTGGGTTAAAACCCAGTTGATCATGATGTATGGTCCTTTCAATGTGCTGTTGAATTCTGTTTTCTAATATTTTACTTAGGATTTTTGTGCTTATGTTCATTAGTGACATTGGCCTGGAACTTTCTTTTTTTTGTGATATCTTTGACTGATTTTGGTATCAGGGTGATTGTGGCCTCGTAGCATGAGTTTGGAAGTGTTCTTGAGTATTTTCTTATATGGGTTCGAAAATACATGTCTTACTAACCCTCCTTAACATGCCTTTCACAGGTGAGGAAAAAATTGTTGCTGGTTCAGGCCACCTCATGATATCCGTCTTCATTGTAACCAAGTGAGTTGGAGAGTTTCCTGTCTTCTCACCTTTCCAAATAATTGTGAGTCCATATATATTTCCACAAAGAAACACACACACAAACACACTGCAGGGCCTTGGTTTAAGTTTAAGGAGCATTCTGATGGATGGGGAAGTAATTGTTCTTATAGGAAGGTATTACTGTGTGACAGGCTAAATCACCTGTGCCAACTCCAGCTCTCTAAATGAAGCTAATGCTGCTTCTGACCTCGTTGTTTGGTTTCACTTTCTGAGGCTAACTCATAGTTTCTCATTTGCATTATTTTTCTTAAAAAGAAGCCACACTTCCACTTCTTTGTGATCCACTTCCACAGTAACTCGGGTAGACTTGGATGAGTTTCCCAGGCAGTACTTTGTCTTATCTTACTGACAGCTCCATTCCAATATACATGTATTATTCCTCTTCTTTCTTATTTTCTAATCATAAATTCATACAGAATTTGGTCATATTTAGTCTGGTACAGGTTTCTGGGAACATGAAGTACATTTATTTCTCCAGTTAGGGTTCTTCTCCTTCTTCATGAATCACTCTGCTACTTTTTTTTTTTTTTTCTAGAAAATTTTTTTTAAGTTCCTAGGCCACAAAGAAAGATGGATAATTATTATTCTGGTCCCAGGCAAAGGATGACCAAAGGGCTGCATTACAAGGACATGTGATGTTTAGGTTGGTCCTATAGACATGTCATCCTCTAACAGTTGTAGCATCTCAAGTTTTTATAAGATTGCTAGATGCCAGAATCAAAAGTAACTGAGAAGGGGCTAATTAAATAATTGGGGAGAGAGGATGTTTGCAGCAGCCATTGACGGTTCGTTTATAAAGGTGATGTTCAGAGATAGTTCAGTTCACTCACTCAGCCGTGTCCAACTTTTTGCCACCCCATGGACTGCAGCATGCCAGGCTTCCCTGTCCATCACCAACTCTTGGAGCTAACTCACACTCATGTCCATTGAGTCAGTGATGCCACTGACTTGGTAGATAACTCAGTAAGAAGAGTGATGCCACTGACTCGGTAGAGGTAGAGAACTCTAATTGTTAAAGCTAGAGTGACCTGTTTGCAAGTGTTTTCTATTATCATAGAATACCGTCCTGCTACATAGCAGACTGAATTTGATTTTTGCTCCCTGAAAAATCATCACTTGACATGTGATATAAGTCTCAATACCCTAAAAATTGTTTTATCACTTGTCTCCAGGATGGCTATTTTACAATGCAATATAAATATAACAATCAAATATATATATATATATATATACATATATATGGGGCTCTCACAATTGTAAAATCAAGAGTTCATAAAGATATTATTTCACTAATATTAATGTAGTAACAGCTTTATTACTGAAGGTAACAAATCTTTAGTAGTAGAAAAAATATTAGGCCTCTCATTTCTGTTTACCAGGTAGCATTTCATAAGATTTCCTGCCTGTGTCATGATGCATGGAGGAAACATTAGTTTTACAATGGAAATGCTATGCAGGAAACCTGTAATCACCAGATTGTCTTCATAAGTAACACCAATGTGGATTTCCATCCAATAATATATACTCCTTCAGCTCCATTGGGTCACAGTAGAAATAGGTATTGTATAAGGGCCTTACTCAAATAAACTCCTAAATTACAAATCCTTGTGTCCAACCACGATTCATATCTGGTCCACTCCCTCACTCATGCCAGAGACGTTGCTGCTGCCTTTGCCATGATAAATGCTGTAGAAACAAACCAACAACTCACACATGAACTCTAGTTTTTAGGAAATGTATAAATTTCAAAATAGCACCTGAAAGAATTAAAAACTTGAGATTTAAATGTTGTACTGGAAATAGAAAGTTGGGGCTGATTTCCATGTATGTTAAATCAAAATACCCCTACCCAACTGTGTGGGCTCAGAGGACATTCATCTCCATTTAATAGAGCCATAAATTCTGTACTTTACTTTGTTATACAGTCATAGCCTAAGAACAAAACTTTCAGGTGGATACACACATGTTTAAAGAGTCTCTTATTCAGCCATCTCAAGTAACACTGCCCAGTAGAAACACTGAAACTTTGTTAACTAGTCACCAAGTCGTGTCCGACTCTGTGACCCCATGAACTGCAGTGAATAAGGCTTCACTGTCCTTTGCCCACTGAGTTTGCTCAAACTCGTATCTACTGAGTCAGCGATGCAATCTGAGCATCTTATCGTATGTCACTGCTTTTCCTCTTGCCTTCAATCTTTCACAGCATCAGAGTCTTTTCCAGTTAATTGGTTTTTCACATCAGGTAGCCCAAATATTGGAGCTTCAGCATCAGTCCTTCCAAAGAATATTCAGGGTTGATTTCTTTAGGATTGACTGGTTTGATTTCCTTGCAGTTCAAGAGACTCTCAAGAGTTTTCTTCAGCACCACATCTTGAAAGCATCAATTCTTTGGCACTAAGCCTTCTTTATGGTCTAACTCTCACATTTATATATGACTACCAGGAAGACCATAACTTTGACTATATGGATCTTTCTCATTATAGTGCTATCCCTGCTTTCTAAAATGTTAAGTTTGTCATAGCTTTTTTTTTTTTTTTTTTACAAAGAGCAATGGTCTTTTAATTTCATGGCTGCAGTCATCATCTGCAGTGATTTTGGAACCCAAGAAAATTAAGTATGTCACTGTTTCCACTGTTTTCCCCTCTATTTGCCATGAAGTGATGGAACTGGACACCATGATCTTAGTTTTTTTTAATGCTGAGTTTTAAGCCAGCTTTTTCACCCTCCTCTTTCACATTTGTTAAGAGCCTCTTTAGTTCTTCACTTTCTGCCATTAAAGTGGTATCATCTGCATATCTGAGGTTGTTGATATTTCTCCCAGAAATCTTGATTCCAGCTTGTCCTTCATCCAGACTGGCATTCCACATGATGTATTCTGCATATAAGTTAAATAAGCAGGGTGACAATATGCAGCCTTAACATGCACCTTTCCCAATTTTGAACCAGTCTGTTGTTCCATGTATGGTTCAGATGTTGCTTCTTGTCCTGCATACAAGTTTCTCAGAAGGCACATAAGGTAGTCAGCTATTCTTATCTCTTTAAGAATTTTCCACAGTTTGTTGTGATCCACACAAGGGCTTTAGCGTAGTCAATGAAACAGATCTTTATTTCTTTAATTTCTTTGATTTTTCTATGATCCAGAAGATGTTGGAACTTTAATCTGTTGTTCCGCTGCCTTATCTAAATCCAGCTTCTACTTCTGGAAGTTTTTGATTCCCATAGTGCTGAAGTGTGGTTTGAAGGATTTTGAGCACAATTTTGCTAGCATGTGAAATGAGTGAAGTTGTGCAGTACTTTGAACACTCTTTGGCACTGCCTTTCTTTGGGATTGGAATGAAAACTGACCTTTTCTAGACCTGTGGCCATTGCTAAGCTTTCTAGATTTGCTGGCATATTAAGTGTAGCACTTTAACAGCATCATATTTTGGTTCAGCTGGAATTCCATCACCTCCATCAGCTTTTTTTTGTAGTGATGCTTCCTAAGGCCCATTTGACTTCACAGTCTAGGATGTTTGACTCTAGGTGAGTGTCCAGACCATCATGGTCATCAGGGTCATTAAGAATTATTTTGTACATTTCTGTGTAATCGTGCCACCTCATCTTAATCTCTTCTGCTTCTGTTAGGTCCTTGCTGTTTCTGTCCTTTATTGTGGCTATCTTTGAATGAAATTTCTTTGGTATTCTAATTTTTTGAAGACATCTTTAGTTTTGCCCATTCCATTGTTTTCCTCCATTTATTTGTATTGTTCACTTAAGAAAGCTTTATTATCTCTCCTTGCTATTCTCGGGAACTCTGCATTCATTTGGGTATACCTTTCCCTTTCACTTCTCTTCTTCTCTCAGCTATTTGTAAAGGCCCCCTCAGACAATCACTTTGCCTTATTGCATTTCATTTCTAGGTGATGGTTTTGGTCACCACCTCCTGTACAATGTTCTGAACTTCCATACATAATTCTTCAGGCATTCTGTCTGCCAGATCTAATCCCTTGAGTCTGTTCACCTTCACTCTAAATTAATAAAAGGATTTGACTTAGATCTTACCTGAATGGTCTAGTGGTTTTCCCTACTTTCTTCAATTTGAGCCTGAAATTTACAATATGGAGCTGATGGTCTGAACTAGTCAGTTCCAGATTTTGTTTTTTCTGACTATATAGAGCTTCTCAAACTTTGGCTGCAAGGAATATAATCAATCTGATTTTGGTATTGACCATCTGGTGATGTCCATGTATAGAGTCATCTCTTGTGTTGATGGAAGAGGGTGTTTTCTATAACCAGTGTGTTCTCTTGGCAAAATTCTACTAACTTTTTCCGTGCTTCATTTTGTACTCCAAGGCCAAATTTGCCTGCTCCTCCAGATATCTCTTGACTTATTACTTTTGCATTACAGTCCCCTTTGATGAAAAAGACATCTTTTATGGTTTTAGTTCTCGAAGGTCTTGTAGGTCTTCATAGAATCATTCATTCTCATCTTCTTTGACATTAATAATTGGTGCATAGACTTGGATTATTTTGATGCTGAATGGTTTGCCTAGGAATGAAATGATACCATTCTGTCATTTTTGAGATTGCAGCTAAGTACTGCATTTTAGAGTCCTTTGTTGATTATGAGGGCTCCTCCATTTAATCTAAGGGATTCTTTCCCAAAGTAGTAGATACAATGGTTATCTGAATTCAGTTTGCCCATTCTCATCTATTTTAGTTCACTGATTTCTAAAATGTCATTGTTCACTTTTGCCAACCCCTGTTTGACCACATCAAATTTGCCTTGATTCATGGACCTTACATTTCAGGTTCCTATGCAATATTGTTTTTTTATAGCTTCAGAGTTTACTTTCACCACCAGAGACATCAACAGCTGGGTGTCCTTTCCACTTTGGTTCAGCTTCTTCATTCTTTCTGGGGCTATTTCTCTGATCTTTCCCAGTAGTTTTTTGAACTACTGACCTGGGAGGCTCATCTTTCAGTGTCATATACTTTTATCTTTTCATATTGTTCATGGAGTTTTCAGAGCAGGAATACCGAAGTGACTTGTCATTCCCTTCTCCACTGAACCACATTTTGTCGGGCCCTGACTAGAAGGGACATGCCCTTCAACAGCTTCTTGTATCCAGAGGATATGCCTGGTGCCCTAGTAGTCCCATAGCTGGTCCTCTTGAGTGTGTAAACCTTCACTGGTCACTGTGTCTTGGTCAATGTGCTGCCTGGAGGCCTGGGCAAAAGCCCTGCTGGAGTTGTTGGCTGCTGTCAGTTGAGGAATGCCCAGGAGGAGAGTGTTTTCTGGCCTAACCATTGCCATTGGGCACCCTGGGGCAACGTAAGAGGCTGAAATTTAGTGTTTTGTTCCCAGGCGATAAGAAACAATTGTATGCATTTAGTTGGGAGGTTACCCCAATCCCAATAAGTTTCACTATGAGAATCAGTGTCCAGCACATTGACACTACTTTGTCAATCAGATGTACTTTTTAATTAAAAAAAGAAAAAGAAAGAAAGAAGAAAAAAAAAAAAAGCTGCCTTGAATTATGTCTTTCATTTTAAGTTTTAGACAACTTCTTTAAACGTATGCCCAAGGTGAGTAAGTCACTTGTCTCCCTATAATCCTTCCTTCTGAGTGTCAAGGATGAGCTGTGAAATTTGAATTGTTCTCAGTGGCCAGCTCTGGATCACTGAGCTGACGAAATCCTTTTCCAACTCTTCCTCTCTTGTGACTCAGGACTCCTTGACTCCAAATAACCAAGTGGTTAGCCACTAGTCATAGACCCAGTTAAATCAATAAATGCATGTCTTCATTTTGTTATTATTTTTAATAACATCATTTTTATGGGAAATGTGTTTAAAATTTCAAGTAATTATTTTTAATAATTTTGTTTTGGAGAATATGGAAGGGAGAGATTGATGCTTAAATGACGCACATTCTACCAGAGTCTTCCCTAAGGAAGAGTTAGTTAGTTTTGCTTAATTTTGCAGAGGGCTTCAAATGTATGGTCTACAAGTGATGTTCCCTCCAGTATTTCACATGAGGATGCCTAATTTGGGCCATCTCTTTCTGTCTGTAATGCTCATCTCAGTTAGATTAAGGAAAGTAATGATTAATTCTGGTCAAAGTTGTTTAGTTAGATATGGTAGACCCAGAAACTTGGTATATTTAAGGATCTTGCAGTGATTTGGGAGGTCTGCACAAGGGCATTCTCCTTTATAGGATGATTGCAAAAGACAAAGGTTATCAATTCCTCACTCTCCTGTAACTCCAGGAGGTATTCCTTCTCCAGGAGTCAGAACTGTTGTTTCTTCTATTGACCACAAATCCTCAAGCCCCAATAGCTTCAATCTGCATTTACTGGAAATGAGCTATTTTATTCAAAACCATGTGTGGAAGGGAAAAATGATTTTTTATAACATGTAAGAATATCTGCTTGTCCCTTTTCTGTGTGGGCCACTTTTTGAGGGGTTGGCAGTCATTGTACATGGTCAAGTGTTCCTTTTCCTTTTGCTCTATTATTACCTCAAGTCATCATGAGACTCCAAGTGGCTCAATCAACATTTTCGCCACTGTCTAACTGAGCTGTCAGTTGGAACAGTTACCAACCAGTTCCACCCAGGGATTCAATTGTGGGAGAGAAAGAATCTGCCCAAAATTGAGCAGAGAAAAATTCCAGGCTTTCAAAAGAGACATATATGAAATCCCACACCTTTCATTCTGATCATTATCTAGAAAGTCACTGAGCAGAAATGGTCCTTCTCTGAGGACAGCTCCATTCATGACCAAACTGCCCTACTAAGGTATGTAGACTAAGAGCAAGTGAGGGAGACATAGTCATAAATTATGAATTTTGAGGAAGATGCTTCAATGATCAATGATGTCAATGCTATTAGGGTACATGAAAAGTTTATTGAAAATGTTGAATACCAGACCATTGTTCATTAGCTTCTGTGAAAAAGTGTGATTCATTAGCACATGAGATCATCAGGAAACTGAAAACATAAATGTTTCAAAAGCCATGATCATATGACCAAAGTCAGCTGATCACACAGAAACAGCAGCAACATGACTTGAATAAGTGCCCATTTTGGTGTGACCTCACCAGTCATGAGGGTGATCAAATTCTGGTAGTCAGGAGTGAGCAGGTTCACAATCTGCCATGTTGTTAGGAAGCAAATAGACCAACAAGGAGCCACAAGTCTGGCAGAAGCCACATGTCTGACAGGTACTGCTGGCCTCTGCATCAGGCACAGAGATCTGTTTACTTTGTGCCTAGTCTCAGAGAGTAGTTTTGTTGCCATATCTGTCACAATTATGAGCATAAGGCAATAGTGACAACAATTTGAATTTTAAGTCTCTTAATCAGGAACTTGACTCCATTTGGCCTCTTCAGTTAAGCAGCCCTTAGTGTGGCTATTCTGTGATGGTCTAGAAACTCTGACATTTATCTCAGATGTGGAATTTCATCTGTTGGAAGAGGGCTATGTGCATCTTCCAAACGTGGTATCTTTAATTCCCCAATCTGTAGTTTTCTGAGTGTGAAACTAAACTGGAATCCAACCTCTTAGGAAATAGCTCAAGCACACTGAGCATATAATAGATTAATCAAGGGTAGAATTGGCCAGATAAATAACAATAGCCTTAAGCTGGACATATTCAATAGATACCATGCCTTTCTCAACTGTATATAGAAGAGCGCAGCAGTCTAGTGGACATGATCAAGTTCTGCCTTGGCCAAAGCACAGTGAAGCTCTGTGAGTTAAGGGCCTTGTTGAAGACCAGCTTTGCATCAGTCAATGGAATGGGAATGCAATTTTCCTTCATGAGATGCCACTTTTTCACAAAAATACCGAGGAGTCACCGGGGCCAAATAAACAGTGTTTTTGAATATAAATTTTCTGTTTGACTAGATAAGTTCCTGGCCCTATTTTCTTTGTTAATCATTGAGCCTGAGTTGATCTACCCCCAGAAAGGAATATCATCTAAGCAGCCGCAAGACCATGGTGCACGTGCTCAGGTTATGCTGTGCTATGCTCAGTCACTTGGTTGTGTACGGCTTTTTGAGACCTCAGGGACTGGAGCCCATCAGGTTACTCTGTGCATGGAATTTCTCAGGCAGAATACTGGAGACGGTTGCCATTTCCTACTCCAGAAGATCTTCCAGACCCAGGGATTGAACCTTCATCTCTTGCATCTCCTGCATTGGCAGGTGGATTCTTTACCAATGCACCACCTGAGAAGCATGCTCCATTTACACATAAATTTCATATTAAGCTCATGGGTGCCTTTGAAAATAAATGTGTCCACTTGTCAAGCCAGGGATATAATGAGCTCAAATCCTCAAGGCAGGGGTTCCTTCCCATTCCTTGAGGTGCCTATCATCAACATCATCAAGCAGAGAGACTCACAGCTGTAAGGACTGTTAGAGTGGTGGGACCCAAAAAAGATGCCTATTGTCTTCAAGACTCTGATGCTGGGAGGAATTGGGGGCTGGAGGAGATGGGGACGACAGAGAATGAGATGGCTGGATGGCATCTGCGACTCAATGGACATGAGTTTGAGTGAACCCCCGGAGTTGGTGATGGACAGGGGGGCCTGGCGTGCTGTGATTCATGGGGTCGCAAAGAGTCGGACACTACTGAGCGACTGAACTGAACCGAACTGAACTGAATGATTGTAAACCCCAAAGTTCCCAGCAATTGTCTCCATGTGCCTTTTTTTTTTTTTTTTTCCATTTGGGGAATTCCTTCTGATACTAATGGGAAGTAGAAGCAAAGGTATTTAACATGTTAATTCAGATGTAGAATCAACAACCACATGCATAGAATTGACTATAGAAGCTTCAGAGCACTTCCAGCATAGGGCGTACACTTTCTAGGATGGGGAGATCGGGTGGAGGCCAATCAGGGCGCTCTAAAAGGGGATTGAACAGGGTTAGGCAGGTTTTCAGGATAGACTCAGAGCACTCTTTCTTTCCCAAATCCACAGATGGGTCCTGCTATGATCCCTACCCCCCCACCATCAAATTCATATGTGAAAAATCTACTCACCAAGGTGACGATTTTAGGAGGTGGGGAATTGAACCCTTCATGAATGGGGTTTCCTTATTGTTTTGTTCAGTCACCAAGTCACATCCAACTCTGTGACCCCATGGATAGTTACTAACTTTCATTTTTAATGTTTTTTTTTTTTTTTTAATATGTTCTTTTCTTTTCTATTTACTACAGTAAGAAATCTTGGCCTGCCAAGACATAATCTATTCTCTTTCCATTCTGTTTTAAGGTAAATATCCCTTTTACTCCCTGCATCCATTTCAAGCTTAATTTTTCCTTTATTTCTGTCACTATTTAAGACAACACATACACATATAATACCCAGATAACATCCATGATACTGATGCATAAGAATCTAGGATTTTTGAATTGAAAATAGTTATAGACACTCCATTTCTTCTTTTGAATGATGGATACTTTATGATTTATTTTTTTCTAAAAATTTCATAGGTGTGGCTTTGAGGGTCACGATGCTGGTACTGAAATGAGTCAGGAACCCCAGGTCCAGCCAAGATCTCTGTCCATCCAGGCCTTCTCAGGATGCAGTATTTTGGGGTCCACCATGCAGATGCAGGATAAGTGGACAGTGTGGGGAAGAACTTGAGGAACTTAATTTAAGCAATAGTTTCAGAACCTTATAACCATAGGTTTTCAGATTCAGAGAGAGTAAATTATAAATATGAAAGTGGTACTTGCAGCAAGATTATTGATAATGAGACTATAGTCAGTGTTTGGAGTTCATCTTGGCAGCCTTCATTTCAAGATATTTCAGGATTCTTCAAAGAACTCAATATTACCAAAGGAAGTGCAACAAGTTGAAATCCCAGGGTTAAAGGAGTAGAGATGTTTTAGCTAGGTGTTTGTGTGAGGAGTTCAGAGACCTGGCATTGTACAGCCATAGATATTGTGTGGGGTGATGAGTTTACAATTGAGTTTATGATGCAAGCAGATGAAGAATTTCTTGAGAAGGTACTTCAATTTCCTTTGCAGGGAAAGTCAAGTCCCTGCCTGCAGATAGGGCTCCCTCCCATGGGCACACCTGAGAAAGGAAGCTTTTTTGGAAAGCATGTCCTGATCACTGGAGAGAAGGATTGCATCCTCTTTGTTACCTACCTAGATGGCAGGCCAGCAGGGGAGGCTTATATCTTCTTTGCTGAGCCCAGAACACATTGAGGAGGCACAAGGACTTGTTAGATAAAAGACACCTCAAACTTCTCAATAGCACAGAAGCTGACGTCCAGCAAGTGGGTTGGGATGCCACCCTCCTAGCACACGGATGTCTTCAACAACCCTGAAGTTCTCTGAACCTCATACTATTGGGATTTTCTTGAGGCTTCATACCAGAAGCATGGTCAATTACTATTTCCATGTATAATCCCTCTCTTCTATCTAGGGAGTGAAAGATGGGGCTGAAAGTCCCAAATTTTTAATTATAACTTGGTCTTTCTGGTGACCATCCCCCATCCAGGAATCTAGGAAGAGTCCCTTCACTATAACAAAAGACACTCTAGGAAACTCCAAGGGATTTAGAAGCATGGTGTCAGATGTTCTTATCACTCAGGAAATCTCAACAGCCTCATGAGATCTTTGCCAGCAATTGGAATCAAGGACTAAAAGTTACTACAAAAGATTCTCCTGTCAGGCTTCTTTACAAAGATTTTAAGAGCTCCGCATCAAGGACCATGTCAAGAGATCAATACATATACACATACATACATATATATACATAATTTAACACCAGAGTAACTAGCCTGTTTTGGTTTTTTTTTTTTTCTCCTTACACCTCACCTTCACTCCCTCCCCTGCCACACAGTTTATCTGGTTGAACCATAATCTTAGGCCACTGAAGTTTTCTTAGATGAAGCCACAGCTGGAATGCTAAGAGGCAGTTTGTATTAGCTTTCAATTACCGCCTAACAAATTATCAACAACTTGGTGTCTTAAGCACCCATTCATTAGTTCATAGTTCTGTAGGTTAGAAACTGGGTGGGCTTGATAGGCGCCCCGTATATGTCCTCATGAGATCAAAATTAAATGTTGGCCAGGCTGACCTCTTACACAGAAATTCCGGAGAAGAATCTAAACTTCCAAGCTTATTCAGATTTTTGGTAGATTTCTGTCTCTGTGATCGCAGACTGAGGTTCTGTCTTCTTGCCTTGGCTGAAGATCAGTCTCAGTACGCAGAGACCACCCTCTTCTTTCATGTGACCTCCTCCTTCTTCAAGCCAGAAAAGGCCTATGGGCATCCACGCATGTCCATTACCGGGATCCAGCATCTCAGTGTGCATCCAGTTATGAGAGGGGCCTCTCTCAAGTGTAGCATATTTTCCCAAATTGCCAAAGCCACTGAATCCTGGCAGTTTCCTGACAGCTCTCTTGACAGTCTTGGGAGCCCACTGCTGAGGTTCCCTGGACAAGAGGGAAATTTACCAGTAGGGGCCATGTCTGGCCCACTCAGATGAGGATGGCCAATTTTTTTTTTTTTTTTAAGCTATAAATCTCAATATTTACAAGAATAATTCCATTCTTGGTTCTAAGAATACTGGGCACATAAGGAACTCTTTACTTCTGATAACAAGAGAAGAATAGGTATGTGCATTCCATTAAAAAATAGAATAACGAATAAAATTTAAAACTAAAAACAAAATTCGTCCTTTGTTGCATGAATATTTTTTCTCCTTCTAGGAACAGCATACAAGCAAATTTTGTCAGGGGGTCTTCCTGCCAACTACCCTGACCCCCAGCTATGACTCTATCCTTTAAACCTGCCTGAAGTTGTCGTGATGTACTCTGCATATAAGTTAAATAAGCAAGGTGACAATATACAGCCTTGACGCACTCCTTTTCCTATTTGGAACCAGTCGGTTTTGCCATGTACAGTTCTAACTGTTGCTTCCTGACCTGCATACAGGTTTCTCAAGAGGCAGGTCAGGTGGTCTGGTATTCCCATCTCTTTCATAATTTTCCACAGTTTATTGTGATACACACAGTCAAAGGCATTGGCATAGTCAATGAAGCAGAAATAGATGTGTTTCTGGGACTCTCTTGCTTTCTTCATGATCCAGCGGATATTGACGATTTGATCTCTGGTGCCTCATATGCAGAGTATATCATGAGGAACTCTGGGCTGGAAGAAGCACAAGCTGGAATCAAGATTGCTGGGAGAAATACCAATAACCTCAGATATGCAGATAACACTACCCTTATGGCAGAAAGTGAAGAGGAACTAAAAAGCCTCTTGATGAAAGTGAAAGAGGAGAGTGAAAAGGTTGGCTTGAGGCTCAACATTCAGAAAACAAAGATCATGGCATCTGGTCCCATCACTTCATGGGAAATAGATGGAAAAACAGTGGAAACAGTGTTAGACTTTATTTTTTTGGACTCCAAAATCACTGCAGATGCTGATTGTAGCCATGAAATTAAAAGACGCTTACTCCTTGGAAGGAAAGTTATGACCAACCTTGATAATATATTAAAAAGCAGAGACATTACTTTGCCAACAAAGGTCCGTCTAGTCAAGGCTATGGTTTTTCCTGTGGTCATGTATGGATGTGAGAGTTGGACTGTGAAGAAGGCTGATCGCCGAAGAATTGATGCTTTTGAACTGTGGTGTTGGAGAAGACTCTTGAGAGTCCCTTGTACCTCAAGGAGATCCAACCAGTCCATTCTAAGGGAGATTGATCCTGGGTGTTCATTGGAAGGACTGATGCTAAAGCTGAAACTCCAATACTTTGGCCAACTCATGTGACGAGTTGACTCTGATGTTGGGAAAGGTTGGGGGCGGGAGGAGAAGGGGACGACCGAGAATGAGATGGCTGGATGGCATCACCGACTCTGTGGACATGAGTTTGAGTGAACTCCAGGGGTTGGTGATGGAAAGGGAGGCCTGGCGTGCTGTGATTCATGGGGTCGCGGAGAGTCGGACACGACTGAGCGACTGAACTGAACTGAGGTTGCAATTATCACACTGGTCAAAAAGAGGCAGAATGTGGGCCTGGTGAGTCCCCAGACCAACCCTGCTTATAGCCTTTTCATCCCTCTTTGGGAGAGGTAAGTACTGAAGTAAGAGAATAAGGTTTTAGGAGTCTGGCAAGTCCATGGGATTGCAAAGAGCTGGGCATGGCTGAACATGCACATACATACTGCAAAAGAAAAATACAGTAGTAAAAATCAATTTTTTAAATGCCAATTTTAAAGAAAGAACTAGATTTAAAGATTTGATTTTAACATAGAAAGATATTCTCATCTTCATAATATATCACATAGTTCTGTGGGGTCATAATTGAAAATAATAAACATAAAGGAGCTTAAGTTTTGTTTCTATATTTGTATTATCCAATGTAGTCTATTTTACCCTGTATATTTAGTGAATCGTCTTTTTTAAACAAGATTATTCTACACTGAGTAAATATTCTGGAGTGATTGTGGTGGTATAAATCTGATATCATCTAAACTTTTAAGAGTTCCTAGAACAAGAAAAAAAAAAAAGAACAATGGAAAAGCATATTTTGCTATTTTTTTACAGCACTGTGTGGATGTTTTTATAAACAATGCTCTCTTGTTTTGCGCAAGTTCACTTGACCCATCCAGCCAAGAGTTCATACATGAGAATCGGCTGACTGAGAGAAGAGAGTTAAGAAGAGCTTAAATTTTCACATGCATCACTCGGACTCTGGAACAGAAGTGGCGAGGAATGTCTATTCTTCTTCTGTATGCTTTCCTTTCCCCTTCATTGTGAAAACTAAAACCATACACCACACCACACTCTCAAAAGAAAACACCTGCGCTGGATCTGTTCCCTTCTGGGACAGGACTATATGTTTCTTTGTCACATCTGTGTTGGGGCTCAATGTGGCATGGTGGTAGTGGTTTACTAGGTAACTTGTATCCAGTTCTTGTGACCCCATGAACTGTAGCCTGCCAGACTCCTCTGTCCATGGAATTTTATGTGGAATCTAGAAAGATGTTACTGATGATCCTATGTGTAGGGCAGCAATGAAGATGATATAAAGACAGATGTAAAGACAGATTTTGGACACAGTGAGTGAAGGAAAGTATGGGATGATTTGAGAGAGTAGCATTGAAACATACATTCAGTTCAGTTCAGTTCAGTTCAGTTGCTCAGTCGTGTCCGACTCTTTGCGACCCCATAAATCAGACCACGCCAGGCCTCCCTGTCCATCACCAACTCCCGGAGTTCACCCAAACTCATGTCCATCGAGTCGGTGATGCCATCCAGCCATCTCATTCTCTGTCGTCCCCTTCTCCTCCTGCCCCCAATCCCTCCCAGCATCAGAGTCTTTTCCAGTGAGTCAACTCGTCGCATGAGGTAGACAAAGCATTGGAACTTCAGCTTAAGCATCAGTCCTTCCAATGAACACCCAGGACTGATCTCCTTTAGAATGGACTGATTGGATCTCCTTGCAGTCCAAGGGACTCTCAAGAGTCTTCTCCAACACCACAGTTCAAAAGCATCAATTCTTTGGCGATCAGCTTTCTTCACAGTCCAACTCTCACACCCATACATGACCACTGGAAAAACCATAGCTTTGACTAGATGGACCTTGGTTGGCAAAATAATTTCTCTACTTTTCAATATGCTATCTAGGTTGGTCATAACTTTCCTTCGAAGGAGTAAGTGTCTTTTAATTTTATGGCTGCAATCAGCATCTGCAGTGATTTTGGAGCCCCCCAAAAATAAAGTCTGACACTGCTTCCATTGTTTCCCCATCTATTTCCCATGACGTGATGGGACCAAATGCATTGATCTTTGTTTTTTGAATGTTGAGCTTCAAGCCAACCTTTTCACTCTCCTCTTTCACTTTCATTAAGAGGCTCTTCATTTCCTCTTCAATTTCTGCCATAAGGGTGGTATCATCTGCATATCTGAGGTTATTGATATTTCTCCCAGAAATCTTGATTCCAGCTTGTGCTTTTTCCAGCCCAGCATTCCTCATGATGTACTCTGCATATAAGTTAAATAAGCAGGGTGACAATATACAATCTTGATGCACTCCTTTTCCTATTTGGAACCAGTCTGTTGTTCCATGTCCAGTTCTAACCGTTGCTTCCTGACCTTCATACAGGTCATACATATATTACCATATGTCATATAAATAGCCAGTGGGAATTTGATGTATAATGTAGGAAATCCAAAACTGGTGCTCTGTGACAACTTAGAGAGATGGGATGGGGAGGGAGATGGGAGGGAGTTTCAAGAAGGGAGGGACATATATATGCCTATGGCTGATTGATGCTAATATATGGCAGAAACCATACAATATTGAAAAGTAATCATACACCAATTGCAAGCAAAATAAAATTTTGAAGAAAGGATAATGGAGTGGTTTACCATGTCCTTCTCCAGGAGATCTTCCCAACCCAAGTTTCCTGCATTGCTGGCCGTCTTCTGCATTGCTGGTGATTTCCTGCCTTTTTTTTCCAACTGAGCCAGCAGGGGAGGCCCAATGTGGTCTAGACATATTTGTAAAAAAATGTAGATGGTTGCCTACATAAAAAAGGTCACATTATATTATAAAGGTCATAATATACTCTTTTCTTGGGACAAGAAAATTGCCAACCCCAAGTAATTGCTAGTAATTTTAAACTTGAATTTCATGAATACATTAAGTAGCTTTGCCCTTAATTGGGAAAATCAACAAGTGTAAGTGCTTAGTTTTCTAAGTTCTTCTTTAACCTAGGAATTATTTATATTTGTAGCTATGCTAAAAATTATTATACCCAGAATAGTGTTAACATTAAAAGAATCTTAACCCAGATTTCTCACTGCCAGAGAATGAAATTGAAAATAAACAAAGGAGGAATGCTGGAAGGAACTTATCTTGTTGAATCAAGCATAAGTAGACAGATAAATAGAAAGATACACACAGAAATCAAATACAGATGAGCATTTAGACCTGGGTAAACCTTTTGTATTCAGCTTTTCTTGGATCACTTTCTAAGCGATTGATGCTGCAGTGTTGTTCTGGTTGTTGATTATGTTGTACAAAGACCAGAGTTATATTTTTTGTACTTGTGCCTCTTGATATCACTAAAAACATATGTATCTCAAAAATTATATATGCATATATGCATATCAGACCCTTAACGGATGAGTCTGGAACATCAGTTCAGTTCAGTTCAGTCGCTCAGTCATGTCTGACTCTTTGCAACCCCATGACTCACAGCACGCCAGGCCTCCCTGTCCATCACCAACTCCCAGAGTTCATCCAAACTCATGTCCATCGAGTTGGTGATGCCATCCAGCCATCTCATTCTCTGTCGTCCCCTTCTCCTCCTACCCCTATCCCTCCCAGCTTTAGAGTCTTTTCTAGTGAGTCTGTAACATATGTAGTGCCAAAAAGTGAGGGAGTTCTTAAGAAAGGATGGAGGCTTGTCTACAGAAAATAGCATCCAAACTTAAAGTGCTTCCAAAGGTTATAAAAATAGCTGTCTAAGTAGTAGTAGCAATAGTAGTCATGATAATAACAATAAGGATAATAAAAATGATATAATGTTACCACTGAATTATAACTTTATTCAAGTGATTAAGATTACCAGTAATATGACTTGTTATTTTACACTCACGAACTCTATGGCATTCTTGGCCAAAATGCAAAGCTTTAATCTAATTTCAAGGAAACATCAGACAAAAGCAAATTGAGGCACTTTCTGTAAAAGAAATGACTAAAGTTTTTTTTTCAAAATTATCAAGTTCTTAAAAGTAAAAAACTAACAGAGTATCAAAAACTGTAGGATATCCATTCCCCCAAACTCCCCTCTGATACCCACTGCTACACAACTTTTAACAGAGATGCATACGTACAGCTGAGTCACTTTGCTGTTCACCTGAAACTATCACAACATTGCTTGTTACAAACATTGCAAAATATAAGTTTATAAAAAATTATAGCTGATCAAAGCATGTAGCAACTTAATGCATGTTGGATTCTCATATTCAGCAACAGAAAAAAGACATTAGTGGAAAAACTGGTGAAATTAGAATAAAACTTAGAACTATGGTTACATAAAATTTTGACATTAGGATAATTTGAGTAAGGGTATACAGGAGCTCTGTATTATTTTTGCAAATATGCTGTAATTTAAAAATTATTTTAAAGTTAAAATTTATACAGATGAGTAGGAAACAACATTATAAGTTAACAAACTCAAAATATATTTCTTATACATATTATTGAGCATAACCAATATTTCATCTATAATTGATATTTATTAGCATTTTTATAACACAAAAGTTTAAGTGAACATATATGATGACATGATCACAAAAATACTTGAAATATAAAAAAGGAGAAAAACTGGATTGAATATGTAAAAGCGTTAGCAGTCATCATGCATTCCACTATATTTCAAAAGCTAGTGAGGATTGGGACTTCCTTGGTGGTTCAGTGGTCGAGACTCCATTCTTTATTGCAGGGGTCGCATGTTCAATCCCTGTTCTGGGAACTAAGATTCAGATCCTGCATACCATGAGATGTGGCCAAAATACATACATAAATAATAAACAAATCAAAAAACTAGTCAGCATCTGCAGAGTGAATAAGACAGAAACAATCTTTGATTTCAGGAGCTTACATTATATATTGGGAGACATACTAAAATAATCATATAACATAATGCAGTGTTTAGTAACTAAAGGAAAAATGTTACAAAGGAAACAAAACATGAGCAATTCAGAATGTGTATTTGGTCTTTATTTCTGGAGCTAAATGGGAAGATACTGGAAGTGTAGGCAGGGAAATGCAGTTTTATATGAAGGAGATGAGAGGTGCAGACTCCCGCGCGGGGTTTCCTTCCCAAGTTCAGGTAAGAGATTCTATTTCTCTGGGCTAGGGGCTTGTACTGAAAGTGTGGAAAACCAGACAACTTTATCTAAGCTTGGGAGAGAGAATAAGCAGGAGTTATGGTGACCTGGATGAGGAAGGTGAAGAGAAGGAAAAATTGGAGACTAACTCTGAGATTCTTGTATTGAGTAATATAGTGAGAAGAAGGAGAAAACAGACAAACAAGCAAACAAACAAAAGAGGCTTACTCTTTGAGGATGTGGGGGCTCACTTTCTAAGAATTGTTTTGGGGTTGGTGAGAATGGACAGTTTGAGGTCAAGAGTGAGATAGCTCAGCAGGAGACAGAATTTTGAAACTTGAATGTTCTTCCTCTAATTACGGAAACACAGCACCATTTCACTATGGCAATGCTGATACACCTTACATAGCTGCTAGTGTGGCAAATTTTCTGGTTAAGAGATAGGGAAGATGAGAAGATTAATTTTGGAAAGCTAAGTTAGTTTTTTTCTACTTAATTTTTTTTTCCATCCTATTTTAAAATATTTTATAAAGTAATCATATTAATTTATAACTTAAAGTAATAGTAGTTATAATGTCTAAAGAAGGTGTTTCAAAGTATTCTGGTTTGATGGAAAAAATAAACTATGATTGGTGGTTAGAGTTTATTAACCAGTTGAATACTGATTGATTTCAGAATCAAATATAGACTTTTTTTTTTCTTTGCAAGGAAATGAGTGCATTGAATATGAAAGCAAATGGATATTAGTGCTCACAAGAATTGTAGACAGAAATTTTATTTTGAGTTGTCATTTTTTGAAGTAAGGTGTTTTCAGTCATTCAAAAAAGTCACACTTTATAAAGACTATTATTCTTCTATATTGTTGAAGTACATGTAAATCTTAGAATTTTTCTAAGTTTTACTTATTAAATAATGATAAATCTTTGAACGTAGTTACTGTAAAACTGACCTTTATTTTTATATATAGATACTCTGAGTGTACATGGTACAGATAATTCGCATCAGTGGTTGGTGTTGATTTGGCTTAAGGGATCCACATGAAGCTTTTGTACTTAAAAAAATCTGTTGAGAACAATTGTATTATTCCATTCCAAGCTTTTAAAATGCTTTGGATTAATATAAATGATATCTAAATTTCAAAATCACATGATTCACTTTTGTGGTCACATCTCCCTAAAACATGAAAAATTAATATATCATGATGATGGTAGTGGTTTAGTCACTTTTACAAACCATGGACTGTAGTCCACCAGACCCTTCTCTCTGTGGGATTTCCCAGCAAGAATACTGGAGTGGGTTGTCATTCCCTTCTTCAGGGTACTTTTCCAATCTAGGGATAGAATCTGATTCTCCCACATTGAAGGCAAATTATTTACCACTTGAACTACCAGGGAAGTTTATGGATTTAGATAGGGTTCCTTGATCACCATTTCTTTCAAGTACCCCTATGAATCTGATGATAAAGGAATGATATCGTACTTTGGAAGCAATGCTCTTTTCAACAAGCTTTCTGTTTTCCCTAGAGCCGTGAGAATGCTAATCAACTAGGTGATTCACTTAAAATATGTGATATAGATAATTATTCAGACTGCTTACACAACCCCAGGCATGGAATAATTTTGACTCACTGGAAAAGACTCTGATGCTTGGAAGGGTTGGGGGCGGGAGGAGAAAGGGACGACCGAGAATTAGATGGCTGGATGGCATCACCGACTCTGTGGACATGAGTTTGTGTGAATTCCGGGAGTTGGTGATGGACAGAGAGGCCTGTCGTGCTTTGATTCATGGGGTCGCGGAGAGTCAGACACGACTGAGCGACTGAACTGAACTGAACTGAACAGTCTTGGTGATTCAATGAGTCATTTCATTTATCTGTAGATTCTACCACAAGACCTGGTCCTATCTTTTGGGATGAATCCAAGTAATTCTAATCACTTTCCTACAAAGAGTCCTCCTCTATTCTCTTCCCCAAGTGTCTCCTTCCTTGAATATATCCCAGAATGGGCAGTTTAAATGCCTTTTCCATTTGAGCGGTCCAGTGGTTTGTTAATAACCCTCAGGTTTAAGCAGTTTTCCATGTACTTTTAGGTATGGAAAAAGCAGTTTGATTTTCTTTCATCATTCAGCTACTTTATATCCATTAATGTAGCAGTTCAGAGAAATCCTAGAGGGATTGCTATGTAAATGGTGGTTAAACACACGAGAGTTGGCAGGAGACAGAAATTGATTTGGATTTTGGCTCTGTTATGTAATATTCAAAATTTCACAAGATTGTTACATAGACAAGAGTGGTAAATAATTTTTCATTCATTTTCTTTTCACAATGATAAAAAATAATAAAAAATGTGTTAATATGATACTTGAATTGAAAAAAAAAGTTTGCATATTCTAAGTCATTTTCCCTGGAGGAATATTTCAAAAAGGAAAACAAATGAGAAACATAATTATGGCTGTTTGGTAAATTGCTAGCTGTACAGATTCTATGATTAGATCCTTATTCCAAATTGAACTACTCAAAATTAACACTGCAGACATAATCTTTGCTAGAGCCAGTGAACCTATTGCCATAATGTCCTGCTTGCTTGGATCTATCAACAAGCTGGCACACCTGCTGGGTCACTGCCATTGCCTCTGGCCAGCCTCCTGACATTCAGAGCCTGGGCTTCACACCAAGTGACCCAGTCTCCCTCACCCCATCCTGCAGCCTCATTTTTCCCCCTTAGCATCTGTTCTGAATTGTCTAATTATTGTTCTTAATCTTTAAACAGAAACTGATTTTTGCTATTCTTTATTGATTCTCATCAGCTTCCTCACCAACAGAAAGTTACATTTGTTGGTGGTAGAATATTTCTGGCAAAGGAAACTGCATTTACTAGTCTCCTATACAAATAGGGCTGACCTGGATGTAACTAAGTCCTGGCTGATGAGATTTATCAATAGTTTCTGGTCATGTACACTGGGAAATCAAAAGAGGAGGGGATTTAAGTCAACTGGCGTATGTCTGTTTGTCTTCCCTCTTTCTTACTTCCTGAGAAGCAAATGGGATGATGAGAATACTGGTTGTCATCTTGTAAGCACAAGGTTACTTTGAGAATGGAACTTCAGGATGCATAGCACATACATAGAAGAAAGCAAAACATTGTTGAACTCACTTGAACAGCCCAACCGTATATTTCATTATTTGCAAGTTTATGAGCCCCTATTTTATTTTAAGAATCAGTTTTTGTTTTCTGTTACTCCAAGTTTAGCAAACTGATGTATCATTCTGAGAGAGGTGACACAGATAAAAAATGGTTATAATAATGATTTATAAAAAATTGTAATTTTCCAAAGGAACCAATCTGAAATGTAAATTTATATTTTCATTTCAACAACAGAAGGGTTATTAGGAAAGAAGGTGTTGCCAGTTATTTCAGTCTCCAAAAGCTTAGAGGAAATCAAATCCTAAACCAAACTCTTTCTATTTGTTTATGAAAAATATTAGTGAATAATAAATAACTATAAAATTTTGAAGAACCCTGTAAGCAAGCACGTATGGCAAAATACATTCTATACAAGTTCTAATCCATGAAATAGTTACATTGTTTAAAATTTGTTAGAAAAAATATATATTGGCTTTGAAGTATCATTGGGACTTTTGGTGGGACAATAATTTGCAGTTAGGAGTTACCTATGGGCTTCCCAGGTGGTACTAGTGGTAAATAATCTGCCTGACAATGCAGCAAACATAAGAGACATGGATTCGATCCCTGGGTTGTGAAGATCCCTTGGAGTAGGAAATGGCAACACATCCTAGTAGTTTTGCTTGGAAAATTCCAAGGAAAGAGGAGCCTGGCAGGCTACAGTTCATGGGGCTGCAAAGAGTCAAATATGGCTGAGCAACAAAACAAGGAAGGAGTGGTGCAAAGTTGCCTATATATTGCAGAAAATTTCATTCCTAAATTCCACTCACTAAAATAGCATTCTGTCCTCACTCTTTGCTAAGATTAAATAATTCACCCTGAGGAGATTTTGACCATTTGTCCTTCCTGCTCTCACCTCTTCCTTTATCACCTCCTTGTTAAAAACTGCTGGAATCAGATCAGTTCAGTCGTTAAGTCCTGTCCGACTCTCCATGACCCCATGAATTACAGCACGCCAGGCCTCCCTTTCCATCACCAACTCCCGGAATTCACACAAACTCATGTCCACAGAGTCGGTGATGCCATCCAGCCATCTCATTCTCGGTCGTCCCCTTCTCCTCCCGCCCACAATCCCTCCCAGCATCAGTCTTTTCCAGTGAGTCAACTCGTCGCATGAGGTGGCCAAAGTATTGCAGTTTCAGCTTTAGCATCAGTCCTTCCAATGAACACCCAGGATTGATCTCCCTTAGTATGGACTGGTTGGAACTTCTTGCAGTCCAAGGGACTCTCAAGAGTCTTCTCCAACACCACAGTTCAAAAGCATCAATTCTTCAGCGATCAGCTTTCTTCACAGTACAACTCTCACATCCATACATGACCACGGGAAAAATCATAGCATTGACTAGACGGAACTTTGTTGGCAAAGTAATGTCTCTGCTTTTTAATGTACTATCAAGGTTGGTGACAACTTTCCTTCAAAGTAGTAGGCGTCTTTTAATTTCATGGCTGCAATCAGCATCTGCAGTGATTTTGGAGTCCCCCAAAATAAAATCTGACACTGTTTCCACTGTTTTGCCTGATGAACTCTGGACGGAGGTTCGTGACATTGTACAGGAGACAGGGACCAAGACTATCCCCATGGAAAAGAAATGCAAAAAAGCAAAATGGCTGTCTGAGGAGGCCTTACAAATAGCTGTGAAAAGAAGGGAAGTGAAAAGAAAAGGAAATATATAAGCATCTGAATGCAGAGTTCCAAAGAATAGCAAGGAGAGATAAGAAAGCCTTCCTCAGTGATCAGTGCAAGGAAATAGAGGAAAATAAGAGAATAGGAAAAACAAGAAATCTCTTCAAGAAAAGTAGAGATTCCAAGGGAACATTTCATGCAACGATGGGCTTGATAAAGGACAGAAATGGTATGGACCTAACAGAAGCAGAAGATATGAAGAAGAGGTGGCAAGAATACACAGAAGAACTGTACAAGAAAGATCTTCATGACCAAGATAATCATGATAACGTGATCACTGACCTAGAGCCAGACATCTTGGAATGTGAAGTCAAGTGGGCCTTAGAAAGCATCACTATGAACAAAGCGAGTGGATGTGATGGAATTCCAATGGAGCTATTTCAAATCTTGAAAGATGATGCTGTGAAAGTGTTGCACTCAATATGCCAGCAAATTTGGAAAACTCAGCAGTGGCCACAGGACTGGAAGAGGTCAGTCTTCATTCCAATCCCAAAGAAAGGCAATGCCAAAGAATGCTCAAACTACCGCACAATTGCACTCATCTCACACGCTAGTAAAGTCATGCTCAAAATTCTCCAAGACAGGATTCAGCAATATGTGAACCATGAACTCCCAGATGTTCAAGCAGGTTTTAGAAAAGGCCGAGGCACCAGAGATCAAATTGGCAACATCCGCTGAATCATAGAGAAAGCAAGAGAGTTTCAGAAAAACATCTATTTCTGCTTCATTGACTATGCCAAGGCCTTTGACTATGTGGATCACAATAAACTGTGGAACATTCTGAAAGAGATGGGAATCCCAGACCACCGGACCTGCCTCTTGAGAAACCTGTATGCAGGTCAGGAAGCAACAGTCAGAACTGTACATGGAACAACCGACTGGTTCCAAATAGGAAAAGGAGTGTGTCAAGGCTGTATATTGTCACCTTGCTTATTTAACTTATATGCAGAGTACATCATGAGGAACACTGGGCTGGAAGAAGCACAAGCTGGAATCGATTGCTGGGAGAAATATCAATAATCTCAGATATGCAGATGACACTACCCTTATGGCAGAAAGTGAAGAGGAACTCAAAAGCCTCTTGATGAAAGTGAAAGAGGAGAGTGAAAAGGTTGGCTTGAAGCTCAACATTCAGAAAACAAAGATCATGGCATCTGGTCCCATCACTTTATGGGAAATAGATTGAAAAAGAGTGGAAACAGTGTCAGACTTTATTAGTTTGTATTAGTTGCTTATCAATTTTGGAAATTAAACATTTGTCACTTGTTTCACTTTGCTATTATTTTCTCACATTTTCTGGGTTGTCTTTTTGTGTTGTTTACATTTTTTTTCCTGTGCAAAAGTTTTTAAGTTTAATTAGTTTCCACTTGTTTATTTTTATTTCCATTATTCTAGGAGGTGGATGATAGAGATTAATGTGATTTATATTACAGAGTGTTTTGCTGATGTCTTCTTCGAAGGGCTTTAAAGAGTCTGGTCTTACATTTAGGTCTTTAATCCATTTTGAGTTTATTTTTGTGTATGGTGCTAGAAAGTGTTCCAATTTTATTCTTTTGCACATACCTATCCAGTTATTCCAGCACCACTTATTGAAGACACTATCTTTGCTCTATTGCATATTCTTGCTTCCTTGGTCAAAAATAAGTAACCCATATGTGTTTGGGTCTATCTCTGGAATTTCTATGTTGTTCTGTTTCCTATATTTCTGTTTTTGATCCAGTACCATATTGTCTTGATGACTGTAGCTTTGTAGTATAATCTGAAGTCAGGGAAGGTTGATTCCCCAGGTCCATTCTTCTTTCCCAAGAGTGCTTTGTCTATTCAGAATCTTTTTTTTGCTATATAAATTGTGATATATTTTTTACATGTTTCAATCCATTCTCCCAAATTATCCCACCCTCGCCCTCTCCCACAGAGTCCAAAAGATGGCTGCACACATCCAAGTCTCTGCTGTTGTCTCGTATACAGGGTTATCGTTATCCTCTTGCTATATTCCATATATATGTGTTAATATACTGTATTGGTGTTTTTGTTTCTGTCTTACTTCACTTTGTATAATAGGCTCCAGTTTCATCCACTTCATTAGAACTAATTCAAATGTATTCTTTTTAACCGCTGAGTAGTACTCCATTGTATAAATGTACCACAGCTTTCTTATCCATTCGTCTGCGGATGGACATCTAGGTTGCTTCCATGTCCTGGCTATTATAAACAGTGCTGCGATGAACATTGGGGTACATGTATCTCTTTCAATTCCGGTTTCCTCGGTATATATGCCCAGGAGTGGGATTGCTGGGTCGTATGGCAGTTGTATTTCCAGTTCTTTGAGGAATCTCCACACTGTTCTCCATAGTGGCTGTACTAGTTTGCATTCCCACCAACAGTGTAAGAGGGTTCCCTTTTCTCCACATCCTCTCCAGCATTTATTGCTTGTGGACTTTTGGATAGCAGCCATTCTGACTAGTGTAAAATGGTACCTCATTGTGGTTTTAATTTGTATTTCTCTAATTATGAGTGGTGTTGAGCATCTTTTCATGTGTTTGTTAGCCATCTGTATGTCTTCTTTGGAGAAATGTCTGTTTAGTTCTTTAGCCCATTTTTTGATTGGGTCATTTATTTTTCTGGAATTGAGCTGCTGGAATTGCTTGTGTATTTTTGAGATTAATCCTTTATCAGTTGCTTCATTTCCTATTATTTTCTCCCATTCTGAAGGCTTTCTTTTCACCTTGCTTATAGTTTCTTTTGCTGTGTTTTAGTTCTGTGAAAACTGCCATTGGAAATTTGATAGGGATCACACTGAATCTGTAGATCGCATTTAGTAGTATATTTCTTTTCACAACATTGATTCTTCCAATCAGGAACATGGAGGATCTCTCCATCTGTTTATGTTGTCTTTGATCTTTATTCATCAGTGTCATTTACTTTTCTATATACAGCACTTTTATCTTAGATAGGTTTATTCCTAGGAATATTTTTTGCTTTGTTGCAATGGTGGATGGGATTGATTCCTTAATTTCTCCTAATGATTCTTCATTGTTAGTGTATATGAATGCAAGTTTTTTCTGTGTACTGACTTTGCTAAAATCACTGATTAGCTCAGTAACTTTCTGATAGTATCTTTAGGGTGTTCTGTGCATAGTATCATGTCATCTGCAAACAGTGAGAGTCTTACGCCTTCCTTTCCAAAAGGATTGCTTTTGTTTATTTATTTTTCTTCTCTGCTAGGATTTCCAAAATTATGCAGAATAATACTGGTGAGACTGGGCACCCTTTCGTATTCCTGATCTTGGAGGGAATGCTTTCAGTTTTTCACCATTGAGATTAATGTTTCCTGTGGATTTAATCATATATACCCATTGCTGTGTTTAGGTCGGTTCTTCCTGTGCCCATTTTTTGAAATGTTTTTATAATAAATGTGTTCAGAATTTTGTCAAAGGGCTTTTCTGAATCTCTTTAGATTATCATATTTTGTATTTTTATCTTTTAATTTGGAAATATGGTCTATCACATTTATTGATTTGAGTATGTTGAAGAATCCTTGCATTCCTGGGATAAACCCAGTTTCATCATGGTGTACTATCTTTTTAATGTTTTGTTGAATTCTGTTTGCTAGAATTTTGTGGAGGATATTTGCATCTATGTTCATCAGTGATATTGGCCTATAATTTGTTTTGTTTTGTTTTGTTTTTTGTCATATGTTTGTCTGGCTGTGGTATCAGGGTGATGCTGGCCTCATAGAATGAGTTTGCAGTGTTCTTTCCTCTGTAATTTTTTGGAAGAGTTTTAGAAGGATGTCGTTAGTTCTTCTCTGAATGTTTAATAGAATTCACCTGTGAAGTTGCCTGGTCCTGGGCTTTTGTTTTTTGGGAGAGTTCTATCAGTTTTTATTTCAGTGCTTATAGTTGGCTTGTTCATAATTTCTGTTTCTTCCTAGTTCAGTCTTGGAAGATTGAACTTTCCTAAGAATCTGTCCATTTATTCCAGTTTGTCCATTTTATTGGCATACAGTTTCTGATAACAGTCTCTTATGATTCTTTGTATTTCTGTATTGTCTGTGGTAACTTCTTTTTCATTTCTAATTGTGTCAATTTGATTTTTCTCTTTTTTTCCTCGATGACTCTGACTAAAGATTTGTCATTTTTGTTAATCTTCTCAAAGAATCAGCTTTTAGTTTTATTAATCTTTACTATTGTTTCCTTCATTTATTTTTCATTTATGTCTGCTCTGTATTTTATCTCTCCTTTTGCCAAATTTGGGAGCTTTGTTGTTGTCATTCTTCTTCACTTTTTTTTTTTTTTTTCAGTTGTTTCAGGTATAAAGTTTGGTTGTGTATTTGATGTTTTTCTTGTTTCTCGAGGTAGGACTTTATTGCTATACACTTCTCTCTGAGTATTGCTTTTGTTGAATCTGCGTTTTGAGTTATCATGTCATTTGTTTCTAGGATTATTTTTTTTAATTTCTTCAGTAACCTGTTTGGTATTTAGAAACATACTGTTTAATCTTCATGTGTTTGTGGGGTTTTTTGGAGTTTTTTTCAAGCCTCATAGTGGTTAGTTAGGAAAGATGCTTGGTATGATTTCAGCTTTATTAAATTTACTGAGGTTTGATTTGTGATCCAAGATGTGGCTTTTCCTAGAGAATGTTCTGTGTGCACTTAAGAAAGTATATTCTTCTGTATTGTCCTGAAAATATCAATGAGACCCATCTGGTCTAGTGTATCATCTAATGCTTATGTTTCTTTGTTAATTTTCTCTTTGATGATCTGTCCAAAGGTTGTTAAAGACCCTTACTATTATTGTGTTATGGTCGATTTCTCTTCTTATGTCTATTAGTGCTTGTCTTATGTGTTAAGATCCTCCTATGTTGGGGACATAGATATTTATAATTGTTATGTCTTCCTGTTGGATTTATCCCCTGATCATTATGTATTGTCCTTCCTTATCTCTTGAAACATTCTTTATTTTAGAGTTTATTTTGTCTGATATGAGGATTGTGATTCCATTTCTCTTTTGATTTTTATTTGCATGGTATATCATTTCCATCCTCTCACTTTCAGTCTGTATGTGTCTCTAGGTCTGAAATGGGTCTATTTAAGACAGAATTTATGTGGATATTGTTTTTGTATGCATTCAGCCAGTCTGTGTCTTTTGGTTGGAATGTTTAATTCATTTATATTTAAAATAATTATTGATATATATGTTCTTATTGCCATTTTCTTAATTGCTTGAGGTTTGTTTCTTTACCTCTTTTCTTCTCTTGTGTTTCCTGTCTATGTAAGTCCCTTTAACATTTTTTATAAAACTGGTTTGGTGGCACTAAATTATCTTACCTAATGCTTGTCTGTAAAGTTTTTGATTTCACCATCAATTTTCAATGAGTTCCTTGCTGGGTAGAGTAATCTTGGTTGTAGGTTTCTGCTTTTCAGTAGTATAAATATAATTTGCCATTCTCTTGTGGGTTGCAAAGCTTTTGCTATAATATCAGCTGTGGTTCAGTGGGTAAAGAATCTGCCTGCAATCCCTGGGTTGGGGAGATCCCCTGGAAGAGGGCATGGCAACTCATTCACGTATTTTGCCTGGAGAATTCAATGGACTGTGTATCCTGGCAGGCTACAGCCCATAGGGTTTTAAAGAGTTAGACATGACTAAAGCAAATGAACATGCACATGCTATATTTATATTTATGACTGGAAGAATCATAGTTTTTTGTTCCCATTCTTCATGACTCTCAACAACTCTGAATTGATACAACTGAAGTATATTTTGAATGGTTTCAATTTTCAAAAATAATAATACATATATTTAACAAACACTTCTTAAATAGCCTATACTTTGTGCCAAATTTTGTTTACCAGTTTTAAGTAATTTAACCCACTAAACAAATTTAAAAGACAGATAGTATTACTATTTCCTTTTATTTATTTATTTTTTTTTGTTTTTTTTTTTATTTTTTATTTTATTTATTTATTTTTACAGTTCATAACTTTTATAAATAAAATAAATTAAATGTACAGTGAATAAGTTCTCTGAAATATTTCAATATTTCTGCAGGTTTAGTAACATCGTAAAATACATTTCAACTAAAATTCACAAATTTAAAAACCTGTTAGGCATTTTTAGGCGTTTTAAGTTGGAAATGAAGACCAATGTTACATCGTAATATGCCAATTACAAATAGTACTTCAAATAGCAAATACTACAGTTTGTCCCAAACTTTAAAAACTATTCATGAACTCAACACTGAACTATTGATGGCTATGAGAATTGTTTCCTAGACTTTTTGAAAATTTCAACCCATTTACGTTTAAGGTAATTATTGATAAGTATAATCCCGTAGCCATTTTCTTTATTGCTTTGGGTTCAAGTTTATACACTCTTTCTGTGTTTCCTGTCTATAGAAGATCCTTTAGCATTTGTTGGAGAGCTGGTTTGGTGATGCTGAATTTCCTCAGCTTTTGCTTGTCTGTAAAGCTTTTGATATCTCCTTCATATTTGAATGAGATCCTTGCTGGGTATAGTAATCTGGGCTGTAGGGTATTTTCTTTCATCACGTTAAGTATGTCTTGCCACTCCCTTCTGGCCTGAAGAGTTTCTGTTGAAAGATCAGCTGTTATCCTTATGGGAATCCCCTTAAGTGTTATTTGCTGCTTTTCCCTTACTGCTTTTAATGTTTGTTCTTTGTGTTTGATCTTTGTTAACTTGATTAATATGTGTCTTGGAGTATTTCGCCTTGGGTTTATCCTGTTGGGGACTCTCTGGGTTTCTTGGACATGGGTGATTATTTCTTTCCCCATTTTAGGGAAGTTTTCAACTATTATCTCCTCAAGTATTCTCTCATGGTCTTTCTTTTTGTCTTCTTCTTCTGGGACTCCTATGATTCGAATGTTGGAGCGTTTAACATTGTCCCAGAGGTCTCTAATATTGTCCTCATTTCTTTTAATTCGTTTTTCTTTTTTCCTCTCTGTTTCATTTATTTCTACAATTCTATCTTCTAGTTCGCTTATCCTGTCTTCTGCCTCTGTTATTCTACTGTTTGTTCCCTCCAGAGTGTTTCTGATCTCATCTATTGCATTATTCATTGTACATTGACTCTTTTTTATTTCTTCTAAGTCTTTATTAAATCTTTCTTCCATCTTCTCAATCCTTTTCTCCAGGTTATTTATCTGTAACTCCATCCTGCTTTCAAGATTTTGAATCATTTTCACCATCAAAATTCGAAATTCTTTATCAGGTAAATTCGCTATATCTTCTTCTTTTGTTTGTGTTGGTGGGCAATTATCTTGTTCCTTTACTTGCTGGGTATTTCTCTGCCTCTTCATCTTGCTTATATTGTTTTGCTTGGGGTGGCCTTTCCCTCTTCTTGCAGTTTGTGGAGTTCTCTTTATTATGTAGTTTCTTCACTGTGTGTGGGGTTGGACGGGTGATTTGTCTGGGTTCCCTGGTTAGGGAAGCATGTGTCGGTGTTCTGGTGGGTGGAGCTGGATTTCTCCTCTCTCCTTTAGAAGACAATGGGCTGCTTTTCTGGGAGCCTGATATCCTCTGCCAGTATTCAGAAGTTGTTTTGTGGACTTTACTCCGCATTCAAATGTTCTCCTGATGAATTTGTGGGGGAGAAATAGGTCTTGCCGTCTTATCCCTCCGCCATCTTGTTCCTTCCTCCCCAGAACACTGGATTCTTATATTCCACTTGGTCATGGAGTATCTCTTACCAGCTGCTCCAGCAAGGTGCAGCTGCTGTACCTTACCTTGCACGAGGGGTATCTCTTCAAGGTCGCCCCTCCTGCTTTGAATGTGGATCAGCTCCTCTCGGCCCTCCGGTGCCCAAGCAGCCACCGCCTCCTGAACGTGGTACAGCTCCTCTCGGCCACCGCCCTAACCCTGGGCGTGGGGTAGCTCATCTCAGCCACGATTCTGCACGTGGTCAGTTGCGCCGGAGCCGGGCGTCTCTCGCGTCTGCGCCTGCGCTGCCGGAGCCGGGCGTCTCTCGCGTCTGCGCCTGCGCCGCCGGAGCCGGGCGTCTCTCGCGTCTGCGCCTGTGCCGCCGGAGCCGGGGTCTCTCGCGTCTGCCTACTATTTCCTTTTAAAGATAATAAAATAAACAAAACAAAAACTAAGACACAGAGAGTCTATAGTCAAAAGACTTCTCCAGCATCAATTCTATGGTGCCTTGCCTTCTTTTCCACCCAGCTCTCACAACCATACGTGATTACTGGGATGACCATAGTCTTGACTATGGAGACCTTTCTTGGCAAAGTGATGTTTGCTTTTTAACTCACTGTCTAGTTTTGTCATCACTCTCCTGCCAAGAAGCAATCATTTTCTAATTTCATGGCTGCAGTCACAATTCAGTGATTTAGGGTCCAAGAAGAGGAAATGTGTCACTGTTTGTACCTTTTCCCTTCTATTTGCCATGAAGTACTGAAACTCCAATACTTTGGCTACCTCATGCGACGAGTTGACTCACTGGAAAAGACTCTGATGCTTTGAGGGATTGTGTGTAGGAGGAGACAGGGACGACAGAGAATGAGATGGCTGGATAGCATCACTGACTCAATGGACATGAGTTTGAGTGAACTCCGAGAGTTGGTGATGGACAGGGAGGCCTGGCGTGCTGTGGTTCATGGAGTCGCAAAGAGTCGGACATGACTGAGCGACTGAGCTGAACTGAACTGAACTGGATGGGGCCGGATGCCATGATCTTAGCTTTTTTAATGTTAAGTTGTAAGCTGGCTTTTTCACTCTCTTCCTTCACCCTCGTCAGGAGGTTCTTTAGTTCTTCTCTGCTTTCTGCCATCATTCATATATCTGAGGTTGTTGATGTTTTTCCCACCTGTCTTGATTCTAGCTTGTAACTCAACCAGCTAGGCATTTCTCATGATGTCCTCATAGTATAAGTTAAATAAACAGGTTGAGAACAGACAGCCTTGTACTTTCTCAGTCCTGAACAAGTCATTTCTTCCATAGAAGAGTCCAAGGTTGCTTCTTGACCCACATACAGGTTTCTAGGGAGACAGGTAAGATGGTCTGGTATTCCCATCTCTTTAACAATTTTTCAGCTTTTTATGATTCACACAGTCAAAGTATGAAACAATGAAACAGAGTCAAGTGCTTCTTTTTTCACTCCCTCCCCCCGGAATTTTTCTTGCTTTCTCTATGATCCAGTGGATGTTGGCAATTTGATCTCTGGTTCCTTTGCCTTTAGTAAACCCAGGTTGGACATCTGAAATTTCTCAATTCATGTAATGCTAAAGCATAGCATTCAGGATTTTGAATATAACTTTACTAACATGGGAGATGGATGCAATTGCCTAATGGTTTGCACATTCTTTAGTATTGCCCTTCTTGGAAACTGGGATGAGAATTTACCTCTTCTAGTGCTGTGGCCATTTCTGGGTTTTCCAGGTTTCCTGACTTAGTGAGTGAAACACTTTTATAGCATCATCTTTCAGGATTTTAAATAACTCTACTGGAATTCCATTGCTTCCACTAGCTTTATTGACATCTGTGCTTCTTAAGGCCCACTTGACTTCATACCCAGAATGTCTGGCTCTGGGTGAGTGACCACACCATCATGGTTATCCGGGTCACTAAGAACTTTTTGGTACAGTTTCCTGTACAAAATACATAGCTCTTCTGTGTATTCTTTCCATCTCTTCTTGATTTCTTCCACTTCCTGTAGGTCTTTACCATTTCTGTCCTTATTGTGCCTATCTTTAGAAGAAACATTCATTTGATATTTCCAATTTTCTTGAAGAACTCTTTAATCTTTCCCCTTCTGCTGTTTTCCTCCACTTATTTGCATTTCTTTTTTTTTTTTTTCAAAAACAATTTTAGGAATTTTTACTTTGAAACAACCTTATCTTAAAATGGAGTAACTTTGGTTTTATGAACAGCAAGCAAAGTACAGAAGCAAAAATGCATTACAGGAGTATTAAGTTCTACATTAGGTCACAGTGTCTAATCTGAAATCATACCCATAATATCATTTTTCAGGATATCTGGGAAATAGTTATTTCCCAGGATGTCTGAACCATAGCTACTCCATTTTGACTTTTAATTGTAAATTTTCTTTTTAATAGCCAAAGCAGATTTCACCATTAATGACGTCAGTGTTTTTCTAGGTATGAGAAGATGCAAGAATTGGAACTGATAAAACATTTTTCTGAAAAGATCTAACTATCTGAAGGCCTGTTCTTCCAGTTTTTTTTTTTTTTTTTTCAGAGCACAGAGTGCCTCATTCCTGATTTTCACCCTGAAGTTCTTTCAGGGGGTGTTGAAGTTCAAAAGCTTGCAATGGTCATGATGTAATCTTTGTAGAGGCAGCTGGCAAGTACCAACTTCCGGTCAGCAGGGTCCCTTCATAGCCACATATCTGACCATGTGACACCATTTAATGGCCATTGTGTCCTGCGGTGCTGGGAAGGCTCATTCCCAGGTCTAGGGAAGTGATGGGCCACTCAGTGTGCTAAAATTGGACCAGGCCTTACAAGTAGCAAAAGTCTCTGGACCACTGTCTTACTAGTCTCCTGGTCCAGGAAAATATTTCCTCTTGTTGCTTTTTCCCATACCCAGAGTCACATTATTACAATTATTGATCTCATATGGAACTGTCAATTCAGCATTATATCACAGGCTCAGTGAAACAAGTGACACAGAAAATAATATAGCCATAGCTAGCAATTATTAGTAAAATAAGAATTATAAGTCAAGAACTTTCATTAGATAAAGCCTGGTATAACCCAAGTCACCTGACTTCATTCGTTAAATGATTATAGTCTGGTGTTAATCTCCTGGTTGTACATTATGGAGCATCCGACCTTTATCTGAAGATTGGTTACTGAGATAAGCCTTAGAAACTAACCTAGAGTGTCCTTTTTAATAACTTAATTAAATCTTTTAGCAGTATCACGTAACAAGGAACTGTCTCAGCAGTGGGTCTTATAAACACTAGACATTAACAAAACTAGAAACTTAATTTAACAATTTACAAAACTTAATATTCCGTGATTTTTCATTATGGAGGCCTTGTAGCCAGGGATAGCCATTCAATATTACAGTAATCCAGGCCTATGCCCCAACCAGTAACGCTGAAGAAGCCGAAGTTGAACAGTTCTCTGAAGACCTACAAGACCTTTTAGAACTAACACCCAAAAAAGATGTCCTTTTCATTATAGGGGACTGGAATGCAAAAGTAGGAAGTCAAGAAACACCTGGAGTAACAGGCAGATTTGGCCTTGGAACACGGAATGAAGCAGGGCAAAGGATAATAGAGTTTTGTCAAGAGAACGCACTGGTCATAGCAAACACCCTCTTCAAACAACACAAAAGACTCTACACATGGACATCACCAGATAGTCAACACCGAAATCAGATTGATTATATTCTTTGCAGTCAAAGATGGAGAAGCTGTATACAGTTAGCAAAAACAAGACCAGGAGCTGACTGTGGCTCAGATCATGAACTCCTTATACAAAATTCAGACTTAAATTGAAGAAAGTAGGGAAAACCACTAGACCATTCAGATATGACCTAAGTCAAATCCCTTATGATTATACAGTGGAAGTGAGGAATAGATTTAAGGGACTAGATCTGATAGATAGAGTGCCTGATGAACTCTGGACGGAGGTTCGTGACATTGTACAGGAGACAGGGACCAAGACCATCCCCATGGAAAAGAAATGCAAAAAAGCAAAATAGCTGTCTGAAGAGGCCTTACAAATAGCTGTGAAAAGAAGAGAAGCGAAAAGCAAAGGAGAAAAGGAAAGATATAAGCATCTGAATGCAGAGTTCCAAAGAATAGCAAGGAGAGATAAGAAAGCCTTCCTCAGCGATCTATGCAAAGAAATAGAGGAAAACAACAGAATAGGAAAAACAAGAGATCTCTTCAAGAAAATTAGAGATTCCAAGGGAACATTTCATGCAAAGATGGGCTCGATAAAGGACAGAAATGGTATGGACCTAACAGAAGCAGAAGATATGAAGAAGAGGTGGCAAGAATACACAGAAGAACTGTACCAAAAAGATCTTCACCAGCAAGATAGTCACGATAACGTGGTCACTGACCGAAAGCCAGACATCTTGGAATGTGAGGTCAAGTGGGCCTTAGAAAGCATCACTATGAACAAAGCTAGTGGAGGTGATGGAATTCCAGTTGAGCTATTTCAAGTCTTGAAAGATGATGCTGTGAAAGTGCTGCACTCAATATGCCAGCAAATTTGGAAAACTCAGCAGTGGCCACAGGACTGGAAAAGGTCAGTCTTCATTCAAATCCCAAAGAAAGGCAATGCCAAAGAATGCTCAAACTACCGCACAATTGCACTCATCTCACACGCTAGTAAAGTCATGCTCAAAATTCTCCAAGACAGGCTTCAGCAATATGTGAACCATGAACTCCCAGATGTTCAAGCAGGTTTTAGGAAAGGCAGAGGCACCAGAGATCAAATTGCCAACATCCGCTGGATCATGGAGAAAGCAAGAGAGTTCCAGAAAAACATCTATTTCTGCTTCATTGACTATGCCAAAGCCTTTGACTGTGTGGATCACAAGAAACTGGAAAATTCTGAAAGAGATGGGAATCCCAGACCACCGGACCTGCCTCTTGAGAAACCTGTATGCAGGTCAGGAAGCAACAGTCAGAACTGTACATGGAACAACCGACTGGTTCCAAATAGGAAAAGGAGTGCGTCAAGGCTGTATATTGTCACCTTGCTTATTTAACTTATATGCAGAGCACATCATGAGGAACGCTGGGCTGGAAGAAGCACAAGCTGGAATCAAGATTGCTGGGAGAAATATCAATAATCTCAGATATGCAGATGACACTACCCTTATGGCAGAAAGTGAAGAGGAACTCAAAAGCCTCTTAATGAAAGTGAAAGAGGAGAGTGAAAAGGTTGGCTTGGAGCTCAACATTCAGAAAAAAAAGATCATGGCATCTGGTCCCATCACTTTATGGGAAATAGATGGAAAAACAGTGGAAACAGTGTCACACTTTATTTTTGTGGGCTCCAAAATCACTGCAGATGCTGATTGCAGCCATGAAATTAAAAGACGCTTACTCCTTGGAAGGAAAGTTATGACCAACCTAGATAATATGTTAAAAAGCAGAGACATTACTTTGCCAACAAAGGTCCGTCTAGTCAAGGCTATGGTTTTTCCCTTGGTCATGTATAGATGTGAGAGTTGGACTGTGAAGAAAGCTGATTGCCAAAGAATCAATGCTTTTGAACTGTGGTGCTGGAGAAGACTCTTGAGAGTCCCTTGTACCGCAAGGAGATCCAACCAGTCCATTCTAAGGGAGATCGATCTTGGATGATCATTGGAAGGACTGATGCTAAAGCTGAAACTGCAATATTTTGGCCACCTCATGCAACGAGTTGACTCACTGGAAAAGACTCTGATGTTGGAAAAAGTTGTGGGCGGGAGGAGAAGGGGACGACAGAGAATGAGATGGCTGGATGGCATCACCGACTCTGTGGACATGAATTTGAGTGAACTCCGGGAGTTGGTGATGGATAGGAAGGCCTGGCGTGCTGTGATTCATGGGGTCGAGGAGAGTCGGACACGACTGAGTGACTGAACTGAACTGAACTGTAGCCAGGGAGGCTTTAATCCATCAAATAAAAAATGAGGTTTGTCAAGGAGCTGGGAAAACCAAGCAGACATCTTGGATTTCCCACAGCCCTGACTCTGATTTCTAGCTATTGTTTTTAATTTTCCAATTTAGAAGCAGACTGTTGCCATTGTTTAAGGACATTAGGATGGCACAAGTCTAACAGAATTCTTTGCTGTTATGTGATATTAATGTAAAATTTAATTGAATTCTTAAAGAACACCCTAAGTTTTTTTCTGAAGCTTTTCTCAGTGATCTATCTTTGGATGAAGATCAGATGCCTCATGACCTGCAACCAGGACTAAAAAAAAAAACGGACTTAATTTAAAGGACTGTCTCCAACCTGGGTGGAAGGACTTTTTTCAGAAGAAACTACACTTCACCAGGATGAGAAGACGATGGCATCAAAGGTAGACAGCTTGCCCAAGATGCTGGACCTGATTCGTATGATCATTTATAATGGTTTCTTGTCTTCTTAGCCCTCTGCATATAAATCAAATGCTTTTCTACCATAGGCCTGATCCTATGCTAGTTTTAGAAATTAATCCTGTTGTCGGGTTTGTAGGCATTGTTTGTTGAAGAAGGCCTTCTTTTCTCTCCTTGCCATTCTCTGGAACACAGTGTTTATTTAAGTTTACCTTTCCCTTTCTCCCTTGTTTTTCACCTTTTTCTTCAGCTATTTGTAAAGCTTCCTCAGATAACCACTCTGCTTTCTTGCTTTTCTTTTGCTTTGAAATGGATTTGTTCATTGCCACCTGTACAATATCACAGACTTCTGTCCGTAATTTTACAGGCACAGTTTACTAGGTCTAACCTCTTGAATCTATTTATCACCTCCACTGTATATTCATAAGGGATTTGATTTAAGTCATAACTAGCTTTGCTAGTGGTTTTCCCACTTTATTTAGTTTAAACCTGAATTTTGCTATGATAAACTGTCAGCCCCAGGTCTTGTTTCTGATGATTGTACCCAACTTCGCCATCTTCACACACAAAGAATGCAATTAATCTGAATTTGGTATTGACCATTTGGTAATGTTCATGTGTAAAGTCATCTGCTATGTGGTTGAAAAATGGTGTTTTCTATGACCAGTTCATTCTCTTGGAAGAATTCTGTTAGCCTTTGTCCTGCTTCATTTTATACTCCAAGGCCAAACTTGACTATTACTCCAAGTATCTCTTGATTTCCTACTTTGCATTCCAATCCCCAGGGATGAATAGAACATCTTTTATGGGGGTTAGTTCTAGGAGGTTTTCTAGGTCTTCACGGAACTGATCAACTTCAGCTTCTTCGACTCTGGTAGTTGGGATATAGACTTGAATTACTCTGATGTTGAATGGTTTGCCTTGGAAACAGATCATTCTGTCATTTTTGAGGTTGCATCCCAGTATTGCATTTCAGACTCATTTGTTGATTATGAGAACTATTCCATTTCTTCTATGGAATCTTTGCTCACAGTAGTAGATATAATGGTCAGATGAATTAAATTCACTGATTCTTGTCCATTTTAGTTCACTGATTTAACATTTCAGGTTACTAATTAACAGATTTTTTGCATGTGTCTTTGCTCTCTGGATCATTCTTCTTTTGGATATCCAAATGATTTACACCCTGACATTTTCCTTTTTTTTAATCTCCTCAAATAGCACATTCAAACTGAGCATTACTTGGCAACTTTATTTAAAATTGCACACACACTCCCTTATACCCTTGTCTACTTAATTTTTCTCTAAATGCTATTACTTATTTGTAAGTAAGATTTTATTGGCAATAGAAGTGTTTACTTATTTATGTATTGTTTCTGGTTGCTTTGCCCTTACAGTGACAGGCTTGTGTAGTTAAAAGACATACCATATGACCAACAAAGTGTTTACTGTTTGGCCCTTTACAGAAAAAGTGATTGTCAGTTTATGCCCTAAACAATTCACTTATTTCTTGTGTATCACATATTGCTATAGATTATAAATGTGGAGGAAACAAAGATTTTTTTCTCTAGTTTTATTTTTTCACTTTATTACTTCTATAGCCTCAAATCCTCTGATAGCATGTGAACATAGAAGGCACTTATTACATATTGATATAAATGTATTCACTCCTTTTTTTAAATTATTCTGAGAAAAAGGAAACTCTAACATTAAATAAGAAAGGGAAAAAAAAGAGTGAATAAATTTTAAAAATGAGTGAAAAGTTGATCATTTTATTACATTAATAAATAAATATTTATTATTATAGAACACATTTATATGTGGTTGTTCTTCATTAAACCTTCAATGCTTTTCAAGACAGTTTTGTACTTCATAAAAAAAAATAAATAGCAGCCATGTATAAACTTGAGGGATTGAAATAAGACCAAATATAAAATTATTTATAGCAAGTTTTACATTATGGCAAATTGACTACAGCAAAAGTGAAAATAATAAATTATCAAATGATTTATTGCATGGTTTTTTAATAGTGTACATAAGTTGTCTATTTAAAATTTTATATTAATTAGGCAAAATCCATTGACAGTAAAACAGAAGTACTGTCATATCTTTGAAAGTAGAAGTGACAATAATGTCACTATTTTGGTTTTAATATGACCAAATACGAAACACAAGCTTATGATATGAAAGAAGCTTAAAAGGAAAAATCTGCTTCATTTATAATAAACAATGAAAGTAATGTGAAGAATCTTCAGAATTGAACAAAAGATATTAGGAAAGGAGACGTCAGAGAATGTTGTGAGAACTATAATATACAATTTTAACAGCCTGTAGCTGTGACCATAGCTTAAAATTAGTGGAAAAAATGTGTTAAAAGAATTTCTGATAAAACAGTATGAGGCAATTTCAGTGAGGAAGAAAAGGAAGAAATACTTAGGAAATCTGAGTAGTGTTTAAGGTATTGCTATGATGAAAGCTTATGTACATAAAATTATCAAATATTTTAAATTAGGTAAACCTGATTAAAGCTGAGCTGAGAGTTTAAAATTATAAAGAACAGAAAATGTATTATTTCTAAGACTCACATTATGAAAAGAAAATAATTGTGCCCACAGATGGGGGAAAATAGCTTAATGTTATAAAATGAAAATGAGAAAAAAAACAATTCCTCACCTGACTGGAAGGTTGGATTCCCAGGTACTAGAAAACAGATTCTGAGACAGAGATTAGCCTGAACGACATTTATTCCCGAGTTCTCGTGACACCGACACCCCTGAAAGGTAGGGCAATAAAAACTGGGCAGAGGGAAGAGATGAGTTACACTCCCAATAAAAAAGGAGTCTCGGGTGCTATGAGGTATGATGGCCCCCCAGAATTCCCCAAATTGGAAAGAGAATGATCTTGTTGATCAAACACCATGTGAGGCTGCCACTGGAAAGATTCATAATGTGGGTCTGGAAAAATTTTCCAGAGTAGAAATTTGCAAATAGAACTTAAATGTCTTCCAATGGTCTTTTCCTGCTGAGATACTTAGAAAACGAAGGTTAGTGAAATAACTGTAAGTCCTTACATCTGCAGCTAATATCAGAACCACAGCAAGACAGTCATCACCTTCATCCTCTGCTACCCATTCTCAATCCCCCTTGCCTTCATGGGATTTATTTCATTTTATAAGCCACATTTTATGCCTGAGGGTTTTAAGGCATCAGTTGCTATGTCCTTCTCAGGCTGGGGTTGCTTCACTCTTTCACTTACGTTCACTTGTTCTACATCTTTGCTGACTTTCAGTGTAGTAAATTTATCCAACATCTCTAATCATTACTATTGCTTTGCTTATTTCTCCCTTCAACTCCCTTAATATCTGCTTTCTATACTTTTGAGCTTTGCATTTATTTTTACATATAATTACAATTTTTTGTATCTTCATAGTAATGAACACTTGTTATTCTGAAATATGTTTCTTTGCATCTAGTAGCATGTTTTGTTTAAATACCCACTTTCATGGGATTAACTTAATAATTTCAACATTTTTATGCTTTGTTCTTACATAATATATTTTTCTTTTATTCTTTATTTGCATTTCAGTCCCCTATAATGAAAAGGATATATTTTGGGGGTGTTAATTCTAGAAGGTCTTGTAGGTCTTCATAGAATCGTTCAACTTCAGCTTCTTCAGCATTACTGGTTGACACATAGACTTGGATTACCGTGATATTGAATGGTTTGTCTTGGAAATGAACAGAGATCATTCTGTCATTTTTGAGATTTCACCAAAGTACTGCATTTCAGACTCTTTGTTGACTATGATGGATACTCCATTTCTTCTAAGGGATTCCTGCACACAGTAGCAGATATAATGGTCATCTGAGTTAAATTCACACATTCCAGTACATCTTAGTTCACTGATTCCTAGAATGTCGATGTTCACTCTTGCCATCTCCTGTTTGACCACTTCCAATTTGCCTTGATTACTGGACCTAACATTCCAGGTTCCTATGCAATATTCCTTTTTACAGCATGAAAAATTGCTTCTATCACCAGCCCCATCCAAAACTGGGTGTTGCTTTCGCTTTGGCTCCATCTCTTCATTCTTTCTGGAGTTATTTCTCCACTGATGTACAGTAGCATATTGGGCACCTACCAACCTGGGGAGTTCATCTTTCATTATCCTATCTTTTTGCATTTTCATACTGTTTTTTGCAGCCAAAATGGAGAAGTTCTATACAGTCATCAAAAATAAGACCAGGAGCTGACTGTGGCTCAGATCATGAACTCCATATGGCCAAATTCAGATTTAAATGGAAGAAAGTTGGGGAAACCACTGGACCATTCAGGTATGACTTAAATCAAATCCCTTATGAAGACACAGTGGAAGTGAGAATTAGATTTATGGGACTAGATCTGATAGAGTGCCTGATGAACTATGGATGGAGGTTCATGACATTATACAAGAAACAGGAATCAAGACCATCCCCAAGAAAAAGAAATGCAAAAAAAGCAAAATGGCTGTCTGAGGAGACCTTATAAATAGCTGTGAAAAGAAGAGAAGCCAAAAACAACGAGAAAAAGAAAGATATACCCATTTGAATGCAGAGTTCCAAAGAACACCAAGGAGAGATAAGAAGGCCTTCCTCAGCAATCAATGCAAAGAAATAGAGGAAAACAATAGAATGGGAAAGACTAGAGATTACTTCAAGGAAATTAGAGATACCAAGGGAATATTTCATGCAAAAATGGGCTCAACAAAGGACAGAAATGGTATGGACCTAACAGAAGCAGACGATATTAAGAAGAGGTGGCAAGAAGACACAAAAGCACTATGCATAAAAGATCACGATAGTGTGATCACTTACCTAGAGCCAGACATCCTGAAATGTGAAGTCATATGGGCCTTAGGAAGCATCACTAGAAACAAAGCTAGTGGATGTGATGGAATTCCTGTTGAACTATTTTAAATTCTGAAAGATGATGCTGTGAAAGTGCTGCACTCAATATGTCAAAAAATTTGGAAAGCTCAGCAGTGGCCACGGGTCTGGAAAAGATAAGTTTTCATTCCAACCTCAAAGAAAGGCAATGCCAAAGAATGTTCAAACTACAACGCAGTTACACTCATTTCAGTTCAGTTCAGTTCAGTCGCTCAGTCGTGTCCGAATCTTTGTGACCCCATGAATTACAGCACACCACGACTCTCTGTCCAACACCAACTCCTGGAGTTCACTCAAACTCATGCCCATCGAGTCGGTGATGTCATCCAGCCATCTCATTCCCTATCGTCCCCTTTTCCTCCTACCCCCAATCCCTCCCAGCATCAGAGTCTTTTCCAGTGAGTCAACTCTCTGCATGTGGTGGCCAAAGTATTGGAGTTTCAGCTTTAGCATCAGTCCTTCCAATGAACACCCAGGATTGATCTCCTTTACAATGGACTGGTTGGATCTCCGTGCAGTCCAAGGGACTCTCAAGTCTTCTCCAGCACCACAGTTCAAAAGCATCAATTCTTTGGCGATCAGCTCTCTTCACCGTCCAGCTCTCACATCCATACATGACCACTGGAAAAACCATAGCCTTGACTAGACGGACCTTTGTTGGCAAAGTAATGTCTCTGCTTTTTAACATATTATCTAGGTTGGTCATAACTTTCCTTCCAAGGAGTAAGCATCTTTTAATTTCATGGCTGCAATCAGCATCCGCAGGAATTTCTGAGCACAAAAGAATAGAGTCTGACACTGTTTCCACTGTTTCCCCATCTATTTCCCATGAAGTGATGGGACCAGATGCCATGATCTTAGTTGTCTGAATGTTGAGCTTCAAGCCAACTTTTTCACTCTCCTCTTTCACTTTCATCAAGAAGCTTTTTAGCTCCTCTTCACTTTCTGCCAGAAGGGTGGTGTCATCTGCATATCTGAGATTATTGATATTTCTGCGTGCAATCTTGATTCAAGCTTGTGCTTCTTCCAGCCCAGCATTCCTCACTATGTACTCTGCATGTAAGTTAAACAAGCAGGGTGACAATATTCATCCTTGACGTACTCCTTTTCCTCCTTGGAACTAGTCTGTGGTTCCATGTCCAGTTCTACCTGCTTCCTCCTGACCTGCATGCAGGTTTCTCAAGAGGCAGGTCAGGTTTCTCAAGAGGCAGGTCAGGTTTCTGGTATTCCCACCTCTTTCAGAATTTTCCACAGCTTATTGTGATCTGGAAGTTCAATCCCAAAGAATGGCAAAGGCAAAGAATGTTCAAACTACCACACAATTACACTCATCTCACACACTAGTAAAATAATGCTCAAATTTCTCCAGTCCAGACTTCAGCAATATGTGAACCATGAGTTTCCAGGTGTTCAAGCTGGTTTTAGAAAAGGCAGAGGAACCAGAGATCAAATTGCCAACATCCACTGAATCATCGAAAAATCAAGAGAATTTCAGAAAAACATCTATTTCTGCTTCATTGATTATGCCAAAGCCTTTGACTGTGTGGATCACAATAAACTGTGGAAAATTCTGAAAGGGATGGGAATACCAGAAAACCTGACCTACCTCTTGAGAAACCTATATTTAGGTCAAGAAGCAACATTTAGAACTGGATATGGAACAACAGACTGGTTCCAAATAGGAAAAGGAGAACATCAAGGATGTATATTATCACCCTGCTTATTTAACTTATATGCAGAGTACATCATGAGATACACTGGGCTGGAGTAATCACAAAATGGTATCAAGATTGCCTGGAGAAATATCAATAACCTCAGATATGCAGATGATACCACCCATATAGTAGAAAGTGAAGAACTAAAGAGCCTCTTGATGAAAGTGAAAGAGGAGAGTGAAAAAGTTGGCTTAAAACTCATCATTAAGAAAACTAAGATCATCACATCTGGTCCCAACACTTCATGTCAAATAGACGGGGAAACATTGTAAACAGTGGCTGATTTTTTTTTTTTTTTTTTGGTGGGGGTCTCCAAAATCACTGCAGATGGGGACTGCAACCATGAAATTAAAAGACGCTTACTCCTTGAAAGGAAAGTTATGACCAACCTAGACACCATATTAAAAAGCAGAGACATTACTTTGCCAACCAAGGTCCATCTATTCAAGGCTATGGTTTTTCCAGTAGTCATGTATGGATGTGAGAATTGGACTATAAGAAAGCTGATCACCGAAGACTTGATGTTTTTGAACTGTGGTGTTGGAGAAGACTCTTGAGAGCCTTGGACTGCAAGTAGATCCAACCAGTCCATCCTAAGGGAGATCAGTCTTTGGTGTTCATTGGAAGGACTAATGTTGAAGTTGAAACTCCAATACTTTAGCCACTTGATGGGTCGAGCTGGCTCATTTGAAAAGACCCTGATGCTGGGAAAGATTGAGGGCAGGAAGAGAAGGGGACAGGAAGCAATAGGGCAGGAAGAGATGGCTGGATGACATCACCAACTCAATGGACAAGAGTGGGTAAACTCTGGTAATTAGTGATGGACAAGGAGGACTGGTGTACTGCAGTTCATGAGGTCGCAAAGAGTCAAACAAGACTGAGTGACCGAAGTGAACTGATCCTTTATTTTCAGCACATTTCTGTCTAGATGATGATAGAATTTGGGGCTGTCTTGAAAGTTTTATTCCCCTTTTATTATTTTATTGATATCGTTGTCCTCTAACGTGGGCAGTTTCACTCTAGATGTCCTTTATTTTTTTTTTCCCCTCTATGTACAGTGTTTCCTTTCGTTGGTTTCCTTCAATATTTTTCTTCATCTTCTATAAAGATTCCTTTATCTTTGAATATGATATATCTAGATGATATTTCCCCCTCTGGGGATATATTTTGCCTGTGTTTGTATACTCTGAGATTTTTTTTTTTTTAATCTATGGCTTACTCTTTTTCATTAATTTTGGAAAATCTTCTAATATTATGTTTTGAAATACATTTTATTTTCTTTCTGAGATTCAAACACACATATTACAATATGTGACATTGAGTTATAGATATTCTTGAATTTTCTTGTATTCTTTCCTCTTACTCCATTTACCCCCACTGAGTCTCACAGTAATGTTTTAGGCTAATTTTTAATGACTTATCTTCAGGTTCATTGATTCTTTCCTTGGATATAATCAGCTTACTAAAGTGCCTACAAAAAAAAAAAAAAAACATTTTTTGTTTGTTTGTTTGTTTAAAAAACATTATGCTATTTTCATTTGATCTTTCTTTTGATTGTCTATCGGGGACCAGCCTCAATATGGCCCAGGGTATCCTCGGGATGAACGGCGTCGGCGTCAGCGAGAGAGAGAGAGAAAGAGAGAGACAGGGGCTGATGATTCCTTGGTTTACGCTGGAAACCAATAAAACCCCAGCACGGGGTTTGCTCTGTTTACATAGGCCACAGGCGGCCTCTCGAATCGCTGGAGGCACCCCACCAGGGCACCCCCTCGAGTGAGTCTTAGAAGCCCAGGCAGATAAGTAAACTCAGAGGGCCCAGCGCTCCAAGGATCTCAACCAGAAAAAGGAGAATAGAGAAAAGGATGGAAAAAGAGAAAGAACGACACGGGGAGACCAAGCTTCAGTGAGCAAGGCCCAAAACTTTATTTTCCAGTGCTGCTTTTATACCCTAAGTTATGCGCATAAGAAACAGAGAAAGGGAGGTATAGAGTCACGCCAAAATCGCGTGGGGTCAGCAGTCTTGACCCTTATCAGGATCAGGGCTTATTTTTGTGTATCTCGTGATAAAAGTTTTTAGGTGGTTTACATCATCTTCTGGCCAGGGGGCCTGCTAATAGTTTTATGCCCTCTCTCCTGACAATAGGTTAGTTAGCAAGTAAAAGACTTTTCTTTTAAGGTGACTTTCCTAGAGTCAGGTGCTAGACACATAACAAAGTTACATTCCTATAAGGCACCAGGGTAGTGAGCTGCAAGAAAGGAACTTATTAACTTAAGATCTGATGTGGTTAAATCAAAGGCTACTACTTATATTCTCTATATGTGATTAATATATTTCCAAGGATACAATAGATAGAGGAAACTGCAGCAAGCATTGATTCAACAATGAAATCTTTTTTAGTACTACTCTAATGATTTTAACTTCTTCAACAGATTTCTGTATTTTAGAATATTAGGCTTTCTGTCCTTGCATGGCTGGGAGGCTATAAACAGTCACAATCATAGTTGTAAGAGCCCGGACAAACTTGTCATGCAAGTTAGAAAGCTATCAGAGGGGCTTGGATTGGAACACTCCTATTAAGCCGAGGAGAACTTTTAAACTACAGCTCTGAATTAATGTTTTCAGAGAAAGGTGGTTGGGGGGAAGCCCCCGTAAGTATTAGAGGACTTGGTAAGAGGTGTAAGATAGTAAGGCAGTCAGACTCCGGTTTTCTTTGGGGTAGATGCTCAGGTAAGTCCAGGGGGTTCCTCGAGTCCTGATTAGCCTTTGCCCGTCAGGCCTCTTCCCCAATTGACCTTTGCCACGGGTAGGATTTCCCTTGCTGGCTCACGGCAATTGTCGTCTTAAAGAAAAAAGAAAAGTCCTACTGACCTGATACCTTTTTCATTAGTACTGTTAAGATATTAACTACAGTTATTGTATATTCTGTTAGATAATTAAGCATCAGTGACATGCCTGTGTGTGATTATTTTATCTTTGAGTGACCTTTTTTTGGTCATTAATTGTGTCTCTTTTTTGTTGTTGCTAGGACTCTTGTGCACAAGCATCTTATACAGGTTGCAAGAGACAGAGGTTAAGAGGTGTCTGCCTGGAAACGGGAACTGCTTTTCTTCTACTGAGCCTTTAATACAAGATATTAAATTAATATAATCAAAATACGGTTTAATTTGTTTTTTTTTTTTTTTTCCCCCTCTCTCCTCTGTTTTTTACATTTTGGCTCCTATAACTAACTTCCATGAGCAACTAGCTTCAGATTTCTATAGATATATCTAGTGTTTAAGTGTAAATTGATTCTTCGTAGTCATTGGGTTGAGATGTGAAATACAGACTTCCCTTTGTGCTATGCCTCACAGAAGCTTTCTCGTGTTCTCTCCTTCCTTTCCTGTCCTTCCAGAAGTCCTCTGGTATTGCTTATTAGTCCAATTTTGATAGTTGGACAGTGAGGAGGGCAGTTGGAGGAGTTAATTATCTGATTTTCTAACTAGATCTCACCCTTAAGTATCCACTGCATTTCTAGGTCTCAAGAATACATCCTTATCTCTCCTCATACTCCAGGGACTGTATTTGTGGGCCTATTTGTAGTCCTGCCCTTCCCTTAGGAGAAATTTTCTTTCCAGTTTTCTCATTCCACAAGGTGAAATGAGTTTTCAAGAGCAGCAATGCCTTGTGTCCCTAAAACCAGAGTAAAGCTTTGTTTCATGGCAGAGGTTGAGGAGAAAGATCTAGATGAAATTCCTTGCACTTTCTGAACAGCTACTATTCTCGCATCTTAGACTTACACTTTAGTGAACCCTTTTTAGGTCTCTTTCTGATTTTTTCTGACAGTGCCTGGAAGAGTTTACAAAGAAATAGCCTTCAAAATAATATACTTCTTAGTTTCTGTTGCCCCAGGCCACAGAACTATTCTTTCTATACATAAATATTTAAAAGTCACATTCAGCCTTTATCTGTTTTCAACCACTCTATTGAAGCTCTTCTTACTGATATCCACTTGCTTCCACCCCCATTGAGCAAGAACTCTCATCTTTTCTTTCCTAAAAGAAATCATCTATCCTTAGGTTTTGGTTAGTTTGTTGTTTGTTGTCCTTCAACTTCAGCTATGAAATGATTTTGGAAAGAAAAAGTCCTTAATTTGAAATTAATTGGACTCTTTATTCATTAGTAAGTAATTGACTTCAGCTTTTTATTCCTTTTCCAGGTTGTATTAACAATAAATACAGTTATGGCCACCATCTTTGCTGCCACCATTTCTCTTTAAACTTCTCATTTAAACATTTCATATTCTGAATATGAATATGCTCCTTCTACATTAAGCTGCATTGATTTACCACCACTGAAAGTTTTATAAGCTATATTGCTACTTTTTGTCAGGTACTATTTATGCTTCAACTATCTCCAATGACAGACTTCTCATTGCTGTCGGTATAGGAAGGGTTTTGGCTGCAAAATTCCTTCTTAAAATTGCTTTTGCACCATTCTTTCCCCCACACATTCAAGTAGGATTCCACAGGAGGAGGAATCCAAGCTACCACCTGTGAAGGACACTTATGGGGTAGTGCTCTTGGAATCAGGCTTCCCAGGTGGCTCAGAGGTTAATAATGATAATAATAACAATTATCTCTCTGCTAATGCAGGAGATGCAGAATGCATGAAGTAGATCCCTGAGCTTGGAATATCCCCTGGAGGAGGAAATGACAACCTGCTCCAGTATTCTTGCCTGGAAAATTCCATGGACAGGGAAGCCTGGCAGGTTACAGTCCATAAAGTCACAAAGAGTTGGACACAATTGAACTTGCAGGTGGATGCTCTTGGAATCAACATCCTTAGAAGGGAAAAAAAGGAAGGAAGTTTGGATTCATGGAAAAGTTGAGCCAGTGCATGGCCGATAAAGATTTCATCTGACATCATAGATATTTCTGGATTAAAAATGTCACACGAGAGTTGTCCTGAGTTGAGAGGAGAGCCTTTATATTTCTTTATGATGTGTCATTGGAGGGGGCTTCCCATAGAAAGAAGATGATATTGAGAAAAGTAATTTTCTTCAGTATAGGCTCATAGACAGGAGTTGCCAGGTGTTAGCACTCAGTAAGTGGGGAAATATTATCTTCATTCCGAACAGAGACGTGTGTTGCACATCACACAACCCATTGCATTTACCACTTGCTTATCCTTTTTTTTTCTATCAAATAAACCTGTGGGTTGGTCAAAAAGTTCATGTGGGTTTTTCTGTAACATCCTATGGAAAACCTGAAGGAACTTTTTAGCCAATCCAATATCTTAAACAACCATAATTATCAGGGATCTGAAAATATTTACATTTTTGTTTCCACGGAGTCCACTGACTAGTTGAGAAGGTGAAGATCTGTGTCCTTAATTAGCACCTTTTTTTTTTTCCCTGACATATTTACTTGCCTCCTCCTACTTCAGAAATAGGAGACTCATGTCAGTGTAACTTGAATATTTGCTCCAAGAAATCCTCACAGAGGAAGTTGAGACTGAAAACCAATAAATAATTTCATTGTTTGTTTCAGGAAACTGCTGCAACAAAAGTATTTGAGTAAACAGTACTCTCATCTGAGCAAACAACTGTCATAAATTTTTCACACCTGGAGAAACAGCTCATTTATCATGACAGCAGTTGTATCAACATTTACCTCAAAATTTTCACCACAAGTGTCTACTGATCCTATACTATGTGTATGTATGTGTATGTATATATACATATATACATGTGTGTGTATAAGTGTTCAGTTCAGTTTAGTTCAGTTCAGTCACTCAGTCGTGTCCTTATGTGTTAAAAATTTCCTAACATGAAAAGGCACAATTTAAATCACCTGAACTGAGTCTTTTAATCCGATAAATAATCTTCCCTAACTTGGTCTTTTTGTGATACTACTACCAGTTGGTCAAGGCAGCATTATCTGTTTTGCAACAAAAGAACAATACATTAGGTTGACTTAGTCAATAGCTTTTTTGTGGGGTTCTTGGTGTGTGTGCTTAGTCACTCAGTCATGTCTGACTTTTTGCGACCCCATGGACTGTAGCTTGACAGGCTCCTCTGTTCATGGGATTCTCCAGGCAAGAATACTGGAGTTGGTAGCCATTCCCTTCTCCAGGGCATCTCCCTGACCCAGGGATCAAACCCAGGTATCCTCCATTGCAAGGGGATTCTTGACTATCTGAGTCACCAAGGAAGCCCCTGTGATTTGTGGAGTATAGTAGAACTGTCCATTGTGAAGATCACTTTAAGGGCCTCCTAATATGTTCTTGCTGGCATGGTTTAAGGCTCTCTACTTTGAAACAAAATCTTCTGCTCAGGCTTTATAACTACCCTGTCCACAGATCTCTCTGACAAAGGATAAATCATGCCCTATATTTAGTGTGAGTTGTGGTCTCTCTTTGTCTAGATTACGAACTGTCAATCTATGACTTGCAGGTGGTGGTTGTTCGTGTCTGTCTGTGAAGTCTTACATGATACAACAACAGAGTTTGATAAAGAAACTGTGAAAGTAGGGTCCACATAATCTAGGATATTTTCTTTCTTCTTTTACAGAGAAGAGCTCTCTGACTTTTGTGGTGGGTTTATTTTACCTTCTGAGAATGGGGATCCCTTGTTTACAAATCATTTAATCTTAATCTGAAATTATTATCTTTGGTGAAAATATGACTTTCGAAACAACAGTATGGTTTTCCTCTCTCTGTCCTTGTCATTTTCAGTTTTGAGTTTGAGAATTTTGTTTTGTTGGTTTGCTTTTTTATAAGTAGACCTATAGTTCCAATTGAGTCCCTTGTTAAAAGCACAAAAGAAGCCAAATGAGTGAAGCAATTTGAACTATGACAATTTAAAAAAGAAAGTAACTTTAAAAATTTTCCTATAGCTTCTAACAGGTTATACATAATTATTTTCTTTAGTCAACAGTCCAATTTAGATCAGAGAAATTTTATAGTGGGTTAATGAAAGTTTTAAATATATGAATCTCTATATACACCAAAATTAATGCCACAAATGAGCAGAAGTCTAGGAGTAACTTTTCTAGAGATTGCCTTCCTTATAAGTCTGCTAAACCTGATTATGGGTTGTACTTACACAAAAAAGAAAAAAATAAAAATAAAAAAAGAACTTGAGAAAGAAGGAAAAGAACAAACAAGCAGTTTCACATAGATTAGAATTTTACACAATTTAGGAATTTTAGTCAATGCAAGCAAAGAAATGGTATACATCCAAACTGCCAATGTGTCCTGAAAATATGCAACATTTTTTGAGGAAGATTTTTTTTCAGTTCAAAGATTATTTCTTCCCAAATATGGAAATAATTTTAAAACTCTACTTTTAGTTTATTAAAAGGATGGAAGTCTTCAATGGCTAATTTTCAATGCAAGAACTTCTTTGTAAAGAAATCTTACCTCTGGATTTAGTTTATGCTTAGCAAAGGAGTTAAGGATTCAGTCAGTTAGCTCAGTCACTCAGTCCTGTCTGACTCTTTGCCACCACATGGACTGCAGAACACCAGGCTTTCCTGCCCATTACCAACTCTCAATTAAGGACTGACAGCTCCAAATATGGAGAAGGCAATGGCACCCCACTCCAGTACTCTTGCCTGGAAAATCCCATGGATGGTGGAGGCTGGTAGGGTGCAGTCCATGGGGTTGCGAAGAGTCGGACACAACTGAGCGACTTCACTTTCACTTTTCACTTTCATGCGTTGGAGAAGGAAATGGCAACACACTCAAGTGTTCTTGCCTGGGGGCTGCCGTCCATGGGGTCTCACAGAGTCGGACACGACTGAAGCGACTTAGCAGCAGCAGCAGCAGCCCCAAATAGGCCCCTTTGACGTATTGATTATTTTGAGCTAAAGATATTTGAAAAACAGCAAGTGTAAGAAGGGCACTGTAATCTCCTCTTTTCTTTGTGAACTTAGGAAATGAAACTCCCATGTGAAAGATGCTTTCTCTATGCCACGAGGAAATGAGTATTCTTTATCATCAGAGAAAGGGGTGCAGAGAGTGAGAGCTCTGTACAAACAGACTTTTGCAAGTGGCTCCCACGTTCCTGAGATTGCCCTGCACCTTTAAGTTACTTTTCCACAGTCGCCACTTTGCTTAACCTGGCATTTAGGGCACTTGCCTTAGCCTCCTTTCAACCTTCATTTTCCTGTGATGACTCCTATGTGCATGAAGGATTTATTAAATAAAATGTGTGTGCTTTTTTCATATTAATTATCATATTATAATAGGTAGTTTAGTTACCATGTCAGTTCAGCCACAGAACTCGGGGGGGGGGGTGGGTAGGAGGAAGTTTTTTTCTTTCTTACATCACTTTTGATATTGTTTGCTTATGGAGAGTTCCCAGATGTTGTATCCTGAAACATCTTCCATCAGAGTATCTGTGACTCTTTAGAAATATATGGAAGTATTTTTCTCTTAAAATATTTGTTTCAAAATTTTTCATGTTTTTAAAAGTCTGTATGAATGGTCAAAACTTAGGTCAAAAATTTTAGTGACCCTCAAATCTACAAAATATGGTGCTATTTAATTTTTAATGTTTATACATACTGTTAAAAGAGAACTGTCTTATAGTTCTGAAAGAAATCTAGAAAAAAATTACACATTATACTGTTATAATGCCAAGTCTGAGTCTCTCTGTATTAACTTTATAAAAAAGAATTATGTCTCATAAAAAATTTCATTGAATTCCTCCTGTCCAATCCTAAATTTGCTTAGACAATAGTCTTTGCAGAATTTATGACAGGATAGTCTGAATATCAAGGCTGCCTTGTACCATGCTAATTTCAATAGATATATAGCTCAAATATAAGGATTCTATTGTATTCCAGATGAAAATTGGCAGGAAAGTGCAGAGATATTTAATAAGCTGTATAAACCTCCAGTACAACTCACTGCAACCATGAAAATGGAAAAGAATATTTTACTGCTGTTTGCCTACTCTTTTGATTCTACAAATGTCCAACCATCCAAGACTATTAAAAATGAAGAAAAAAAAAAAAAAAAAAAAACTTTTATGGATTCCTAAACTCTGAAAAGAGAACATGTATCCAAGGTTTTGCATTCTTTTGAGCATCTTACCTTATTACTTCATTAAAGTATGAGGACACCATTTCAGCTAACATTTTAGCATAGTTGGAAGATAGATTTGATATATTTCATTTGTCTATTTCACTTACTGACCTACTGCCACATGCTGCTGCTGCTGCTAAGTCACTTCAGTCGTGTCCGACTCTGTGTGACCCCATAGACGGCAGCCCACCAGGCTCCCCGTCCCTGGGATTCTCCAGGCAAGAACACTGGAGTGGCTTGCCATTGCCTTCCAGACCCATTAATCTTGCTTGCCTCCAGGATTAAAGTTTTTTTTTTTTTTTTTCCTTTCTGAGTTTACGAATAAGGAAAATCCAGACATACATAGAGAATTTTCTGTAACATTTGAAACAGTCACAGAAATCTTTCACTAACTAGACCACAAATGTATCTTTAAACAAATTCTAAAGAATTAAAATTGTACTGTACAATGTATCTTATAATACACAAAACACATAAAATTATAAATGAATGTCCAAAAGAATACAATTTTAAATCATTTATTTCTTTAAAGCAATAAAGCACTTGAAGATAGAAAACTCCTGTATAAAGAAGATAGAGTAAATGATAAAATACTTAGAGCTAAGTGACAATGAAATAATGCATAATGTGTGAGAAATATACATTTTTAAAATCCATGCTGCTGCTAAGTCACTTCAGTCGTGTCCGACTCTGTGTGATCCCATAGACGGAAGCCCACCAGGCTCCCCCATCCCTGGGATTCTCCAGGCAAGAACACTGGGGTGGGTTGCCATTTCCATCTCCATTTAAAATCCATAGATAAGAAAAAAAGACCAAAAACATGAGCTAAACAACCAACATAAAATCTAGAAATAAAGAGCACAAAGTCACAGACTTCCAGCTCTATGGCAGCCCAGGTAAATAGCTCAGTTGCCTTAAAATGCAAAAAATTCTAGATAATTGAAAATAAATTTATTTTAAATACATTTCTGAATGTACAAGACAGAACAGGAAATTCCCAAGAGCTAAGAATAGTAAAGGGTCTGAGATCATAAAGATAGCTGCATGAAAATTTGGAAAACCCATATTTCCCTAGGATCTAAATGAGTATTCAGAATTCAGAATTTGGGGTATTATTCCATCTTAAAAGAACAAGACACAAGTCTTTAGGTCTTGACAAGTTAGTGAGTTTGTTAGAAGCTGACCCCCAAATAAGTATTCTTGTTTAGGAAATTGAGGAAGTACTTTTAGAAGGAGCCAGTAAAGTTTGGGGAAAATAAAAGAAGGAAGAGAAGGAAGCCAAGCAAAGGTACAATCTGAGGCAAGAGTCCTGTTAATGTAACTTCAACCTGATCTCACAGAAAAATTCTAATATTATCATTTAGTTACTATACATTATTGTTTGTATGTTTATATAATATATAACTTATTGCTATAATTAAAATTATAATATTGAGATTAATTATCATAAAATAATATTATAATAAACAATTTATTTTGACCTGAGGAAAAGAACATTGGATTTTCAAAATCCTGTGCCTATCTGTAATTAGTTAGGGGCGTGTGGGGGGAAGTTAGGGAGATAATGCCTAGGAACTTCTAGTTCTGTGGGCAGACTCAATACATTGGATTTGGAAGTTCAAAACTTGTCCTTTTGAGAGGGTAACAGGCAGGAAGGCCAGGAGTCCCCAAATGGAAGAAATAGGCTGCAAGTGTTGGACATTTTTTATCTCTCTCTTAAGCAGCAGAGGAAACAAACTGCAAGTGTCAGATTTTTTTTTTTTTTTTTCCGCTTCTCTATACAAAATTAAAAGGAGGTTTCCTTTAAAATTCTGAGTTGCCATGACAACACTTGGTTCCATCTGAACAACTAAACTTTTCTCAAACCTTGAGCTAACCACTGTATTTTTTTCATGGAAATATTTTTCTTAAGCTATGTTAATGAACTATATATTTACCTTAGACTGCCTTTCTTTAAGTCAGTTTGCCAAAGACTCAGAAAGGACCTGACAAACCAGTATGTTTTACTCAACAAACCAGTATGTTTTACTCATGCAAATGTTCTCTTAAGCTATGTTAATGAGACTATGTATTTGCTTGGAAACCTGCCTTTATTCCAGATTCATGTCAATCGTTTTATTGCCTGGGGTGATGCACCTTGTGCCAATGTTATCTCAAAATGCATGTTGTGGGTGAGGGGCCTGGCACCACTCTGAGTTTTAAGACAACTCCTTTATCTAATTAGTAGCCTCCTAGTAGGTATATAACTTCCTCCTAAAGACTAGCAGGTGGGCACTCTTTCTGCCCCCTTCTGATGTCTATGTCAGAAGGCTTCTTTATTTCATTTATACTTTAATAAAACTTTATTACACAAAAGCACTTAGTGATCAAGCCTCATCACTGGCCCTGGATTGAATTCATCTCCTCTGGAGGCCTAGAATCCTGGTGTCTTTCACAGTTGATCAACAATATTTCACTCTGAAGATCCTCTTTAAGTTACAATGGATTGGAAGGAATATGAGCACATCGCTAACACTGTCTGCTAGAGAGAGGGAACAGAAATGGAGAGACCTAATATCCCTGGACACACAAAGAAGTACAATTCCCATGAAAGTGTGGTAAAGGGGATGTCAGACTACTTAGAAACTGAAGCAGTGAAAGAGCCAACTAATATCTGCCTCTGTAACATGGGAATACTTTTAACAGAAATCAGCAGTGGTTCTTTAAAATTTATGGCTACAGATTATGTTCTTATATGCAACTTACATAAACTATCCTCAGGACAAGTCACAAAGAGACGCAATGCAAAATAAAAATGTGTTATACTTTGCTTAGAAAATACTGCTAATTTTAACATGATGACAACAGAGCATTGTAAGGTCGAAATGGCCCAATGATGTTAAATAAAATAACCCAGATGCCAAATAGATAATGTAACAGGCTTTAATAGCCAGGCGCCCCGGGGTGGGATTCCAAGACCCAACAGAGCAAGGTCGAGGAAGACCGTGCCAAACAAAGGCAGAGAGCAACTTTATCCTCCCAAAATATCAAGGTTTGGGATGGCGGTCTCTCATAGGTCAGCTAGTCGAGGTGGCGAGACCGCGTTGATAGCTCCAGAGGTCTAAGAGGGAGAGTTGATTTCTGTCAGAGCTGTTTCGTCAGAGGCTCTTCAAGGGAGGAGTAGCCAAGATGGCCACCCGGTGCCTCTCAGGGGTTCCCGAGGTCTTTAGCTGGGAACCTGGAATAGGAGTTTATCATCATCATCTGCCCAGTGGCAGCTTGGGCCATCTTTTGCAGCTGTTGAACTATGCATTGCAGGATACATGGGCCGAAGAGCAATATGAGTAAAATGATTACAAGAATAATCAAAACATATTTCCACCAGTCCCCTTCTATTCCAGACAGGACCGATGTCCAAAAGGGAATATTTTTATCAGACTAGCTTCCAGCAGACATTGTTTTGAGAATGGTTGCATCTAAGCCTGACAAGACTCAGAAAACTCAAGTGTTTAGCAATTCAGTGTCTAATCTGAAATCACACCCATAATATCATTTCTCAGGATATCTGAGGAATAGTTATTTCCTAGGATGTCTGAACCATAGTTACTCTATTTTGACTTTTGATTATAAAATTTTTCTTAACAGCCAAAGCAGATGTCACCATTAATGACGTCAGTGTTCTTTTCTAGGTATGAGAAGATGTAAGAATTGGAGCTCATAAAACCTTTTCCTGAAAGGATCTAACTATCTGAAGACCTGTTCTGCCAGTTTTTTCCAGAGCACAGAGTGCCTCATTCTTGATTTTCACCCTGAACTCCTTTCAGGGGGTGATGAAAGTCAGCAGCTTGCAGTGGTCATGATGTAATCTTTGTAGAGGCAGCTGGCAAGTGCCAACTTCCAGTCAGCAGGGTCACTTCATAGCCACATATTTGACCATGTTTGGGGGCCATTTCATTGCCATTGTGTCCCGCGGTGCTGGGAAGGCTCATTCCCAGGTCCAGGGAAGATTCCAACGATGGGCCACTCAGTGTGCTAAAATTGGACCAGGCCTTGCAAGTAGCAAAAGTCTCTGGACCACTGTCTTACTAGCCTCTTGGTCCAGGAAAATATTTCCTCTTGTTGCTTCTTCCCATATCTAGAGTTACATTATTACAATCATTGATCTCATATGGAACTGCATATCAGCATCATATCACAGGCTCAGTCATACATTTGTTAAAGTAAGAAATAATTTTCTGAAACAAGTGACATAGAAAATAATATAGCCATAACTAGCAGTTATTAGTAAAGTCATAAATAAGAATTATAAGTATTTCATTTGTTAAATGACTATAGTCTGGTGTTAATCTCCTGGTTGTACATTATGGAGCATCTGACCTTTATCTGAAGATTGGTTACTGAGATAAGCCTTAGAAACAAACTTAGAGTGTTCTTTTATAACTTAATCAAAATTTTTAGCAATATCACATAACAAGGACCCGTCTCAGCAGTGAGTCTTAGTAAACACTAGACCTTAATTAACAAAACTAGAAACTTAGTTTAACAATTTACAACACTTAATATTTAGTGATTTTTCATTATGGAGGCATTAACCCTGTAGCCAGGAAGGCTTTAACCCATCAAATAAAAATGAGGTTTGTCAGGGAGCTGGGAAAAGCCAAGCTACTGTCTTGGATTTCCCATAGCCCTGACTGGTTTTCGGCTACTGTTTACCCATTTTTAATTCCCCAATTTAGGAGTAGACTGTTTCCATATTTTAAGGACATTAGGATAGCACAAGTCTAACAGAGTTTTTGAATAAGCAGAATGAGCTTTTACATGTACCACAATCTTAAATAATGTCTATTTACTCTACTAAAGTAACAAAATATTTTAAAAACAAATATGGATCACTTAAAGGCAAAGAAGGGGCTTCCTTGGTGGCTCAGAGGTTAAAGCATCTGCCTCCAATGCGGGAGACCCGGGTTCGATCCCTGGGTCGGGAAGATCCCCTGGAGAAGGAAACGGTAACCCACTCCAGTATTCTTGCCTGGAAAATCCCATGGAGGGAGGAGTCTGGTAGGCTACAGTCCACGGGGTCGCAAAGAGTCGGACACGACTGAGCGATGGAATGGAACGGAACGGAAAGGCAAAGAAATTCATAATCTGTTATGGAAAGATTCATTCTAAGAAAACTTTGTTCTCTTAACATAGAGAGTAGACTAAATCCCAGTCTGTTACCAATTTAACAGATAGCAAACGAACAAAATTTATCAGTTTATCTTAGAAAAGTCTTTTCCATAAATCATGAAGAACTATCAGTACTTTTCTAAAGGCATGAGAGTGAAACCATACAAGGCATGTTTAAAATCTAATTAAATTATAATTTACAAAATAACCTGGTCATTGCTGTGACTTGTAACATTTTAACATGATAACTAGAATTATAACTGAAAACATTTTTCAGGACATATCAGGTTTTCATGAACTTCACATAATTTCTAGGATATTTATATGAGTAGCATCACCCATACAGTATAATCTGAGAAGACTCATCATTCTTCCAACAATATTTCCCATGCAATTCAACAGTTTTATCAGCAAATATCAAAAGGGTTTATAACACTCAATCAGATAAAATCATGTAGATCACTGTGAAATAATATATTCACTTAGCCAAAGTAACAAAGAGGATTTCAAAGGTAAACATAGAACAGATCACTTCAGAGGTAAAGAAACTTATCTAGATTCAATCCTGGGTCTCTGTTAAATGTGTATCCTGGTAATGAGACCTCAGGATCATAAGTTGAACTGAATTTACCCGTTCCCTCACAAAATTGGTCAGCTTGTTGATGATGCAGGGCCCGATTGTTAACAAGAGGAGGAAGATGACAAGTGGACGCGTCAAGGCTGAGATTAAAGTCGTCAAACAAGGAGACCCGCTGAACAATTGTTCGTACCATCCGCTCTCTTTGGGTTCTCTCTCTTTAATACAGCATCTCAGCAAAGCCATGGAGTCTTTAATGACTCCAGAATGGTTGACATAAAAACAGCATTGTTCTCCCAACACTGCACAGAGGTCCCCTTGTTGCCTAAAGAGGAGATCCAGCCCTCCTCTGTTTTGTAGTGTTACCTTGGCTAGGGAATTTAGAGATTCTTGTGACTTAGTCAGAGACTTTTCTAAATGTTTAAGGTCCGAGTCAATGGCTGACTGCAGGATTTTATAATTTGTCTTGTAGGATCATGGCTGAGGTTCCTACCCCTGTAACCCTGGCTATGCCCAACCCCACCATGGCTGACAAGAGAACTGCGGCTGCTCCAATAGCTCATCTAGTCCTAGAGTGGGAGGGGAAAACACCAGTTCCATCTGAGTCTCTTCATAATAGGTCATTTTAGGAAACAGCTGGACCATCACACAGTAGCCTTTTTCCAGAATTTATAACAGTGTCATGAATACAGGGAGTAAGACCCCTTGAGCAAGCCCACCACCCAGTGGGGGCAGAGTAGTAAGAACCGTTGGACTCCGAAAGAGTACCGCTACATAACCCCACAGGGGCTCGAGCTTCTGGAGATATAACACATGTGCCTGCTCCCATTACCTGTTGGAGTGAGATCTTTCCCCGTTGTCCCCATGGGCATTGAGTTCGGTTGACCACAGTGTGGTTGTCAGATATGGCTATCCCTAAATAGAAGGGTGGGTGTGCATCTAGGCAGAGCCAGCATTCTCTAGTGAGGTTAGGTCGGGAAGCATTAAGGACTTCAAAGGTTTTGATGACGAGGTCGCAGACCAGATGGTCTGGAGATGAAGAGGACCTGACGGGGGCAATGGTCACTGTGGTGGGTGATGGAGGCCAAGTCAGGTCTTGGCCTAATGAATGAGCTATGGGCCCTGTGGGAGGGACTAGGGCAGGGTTGGGGCCCATGCCTGGTGGTCTGCTGGTAAGGGGGTTCCTTTCTGAAGAGGATAGTGAATAAGCCTCCAGGACTGTGATCATAGGTTCTCTATCCCCAGGTTTTGCTGTTTTCCATGTTCAGTCTTGTTGGCCCTGAGAAGTAAACATGATTTTAATCAGGTTACAGCCATTTTTGGCTTGTTTTGGGCAGGTTTTTCCCCTCTGGCCAGTATAGTAGCTGTCTTTAATATCATTTCAAGTGACCCGGATAAGACCGTCCTTGACTGGGAGGTCCCAGTAAATGTCCCCTGTACTCACGCAGGACCAAGATTTACAGAAGTAGTCATTGGCTCTGCCACATTTTTCCCTCCAGGCTTTATCAGAGAAACCCCTCCCAGAGTATTTCCCGGGACACACATAGAAGCAATTATGTTGTGCCCCCCAAGCACTCTGGTCTGGGAGCAAATCTAATAGGTCAAATCCTAATTCTGGGAACCAGATATTTTCAGGGGTTATATTTGATTTTTGGACCAAAATTTCACCTGTCGAGGTGTCTTTTATCATCCAGGTTAGATTAAAGGGTTGGTGGGGATTGGCAATACATTCAGCTAGCAGTGTGGTCAGAATTAGGAGCGCTTGAATTAAAGTAGTCAGAAAAGGCCACAGAACAAGCATGGCTGATTAAGATATTAGGCAGAGGAGAACCAAAGTGTAAAAGTTGATCTGGGTGTCGTTATAAAGAAGGAAGGTTCCCTGTAGCCAAAGTTCAATGGTAGCCTGGGTGAAAGAATCAAAGTCAGTTATAGGAGTGGCAAGCCAGAGGTCTTACAGGAGGTCAGACAGAAAGTTTTCAAGACTGGCTAAGGTGAGAGACATGTAGAGAGGTATGTCACTACAAAAAAAAGTAACATCGCAGGAGTATAGTGCAACCTACGATGTAAGCGAGGGCCAGTAAGAAGCGGAGAGTGAAGGAACACTCCAGTGGGGTGATTGAAGCGAGGCCTATGGCAAAAAGTGTGGCCAGGAGGGTGACTAGAACCAAGCCCCACCAGTTGAGCTCGATAGTCATTACTCGCCTATAGGTGGAAGGGGTATTTATGTTACAGTGAGTCTGGGGGGTCCGGAAACATTGGAAGTGTAGGTACGGGTGTTTGTGGACTGAAGAGGGAGAAGGCCATGTGCGGGGGCCCGTTTAATCCTGGTGATGTGATACCACGGCTCGTGTCCCAAGAGTTTGACTGCTGTGGGAGTGGTGAGAATCACCGTGAAAGGGCCAGTCCACTGCGGTTGGAGGGGATTAGGTGTTAGCATCTTTAAGAGAACCTGGTCTCCCAGAGCCAAGGTAGTTAATGGAGGCTCCTGATCTGCATCGCTAAAGGGCTGGGGCAACGTGCGGTCTGCGTTTTCCCATAGAAGGGATCGGAGGAGTGTGAAATAGGGTAGTTAGGCTCCTAGAGGTGGTAGTGGGGGTCTGGGAGATTGGTGAGCAGATATGGCCTACCGCATAGCAGCTCAAATGGCGCAAGGCCTGTCTTGGAGTGGGGAGTTGTTCGGATGCTTGTGAGTGCTGCCAGCAGAAGGTCAACCCACGAGAGGTGCAACTTGGAGGACAGTCTTGCCAGGTGGGCCTTGAGAATGCTGCTGGTCCGTTCAACCTTTCCCAATGATTGAGGCCTGTAAGGGACATGTAAGTGCCAATAGATATTTAATGATTTGGCAACCTGTTGAGTTACCTGGGAGACAAGGCTGGGCCATTGTCAGATTGAATAGAGTTAGGCAGGCCAAACTTCTGGATGATGTGGTTGAGTATTGAGTCAGCAAAGATACCCGCCATCTCCTTGGTTGTTGGAAATGCTTCCACCCATCCTGAAAATGTATCGATAAAGACCAAGAGGTAGGCCTTGTGCTGTGGCATGTGAGTAAAGTCAACCTGCCAATTTTGTCCTGGGAGGTGCCCCCTTAGCTGATGAGTCTTATGGGGTGGTCTGAGTCCCCCTTGGGGAGAGGTCTTGGCGCAAAAAAGGCAGTGGTGGTGTGCTGACCGTATGGCGGGTTGGAGGAGTAATGGAGAAAAAAGGGGGCTGAGGAAGGTTAGGAGGGCTCGGGGCCCAATACGTAAAGAGTTGTGAATATCTGTAATTATTTCTAGTGCCTGTCCTTCTGGCAGGACCAGCTTATCGTGAAGCATGATTCAACCAGAAGGGTGCCTGGAAGAGCCCTCTTGTAAGAGGAAGGCCTTGGCCTCATCAGCAGAGTAGTGAGGAGTGAGGGGAGTTTTAAGAAATAGAATGGGTGAGGGTGCCTGGTCTAAGGTTAGCCATTTGGCCACCTGATCGGCTTTGTTGTTGCCCAGAGACACAGTGTCATGTGATACCTAATGGCCCGTACAGTGTATAACAGCCACCTGGGCAGGGTATGAGATGGCTTCCAGGAGTTTAGCAATAAGTGGGGCGTTAGTGACCGGGGAACCTTTGGTGGTGAGAAAGCCCCTCTCCTTCCAGATTGTGGAGTGTGAGTGAGTGATCAGGAAGGCATATTTGGAGTCAGTGTAAATGCTAATCCGCTTTCCTGTCGACAGAAGCAGGGCTCGGGTAAGGGCTATCAGTTCCGCCTTTTGGGAGGTGGTCCCCTCTGGCAGCGGATGAGCCTTGATCACATCGGTGGTGGTGACTATGGCATAAGTGGCCGTTTGACGGCCATTGAACCCCCGTTTGGAGCTGCCATCTACAAAGAGCGTAACATCGGGGTTTGTTAGTGGCGCGTCAAAGAGATTAGGTGGTGGTTGGGTGAGGGTCTCCAAGTTTTTTGGGCAGGAATGAGGTTTAGTATCGTTGACAGAAGAGGAGACAGGGAGCGCAGGAAGAGACAATAGGGGGTTTATCGGGGGACTACGACCCAGGGTGATCTGAGGGTTATCAAGGAAAGTCAGATGGAACTGTTGGAGCCGGGATTCACTAAGATCTGATAAGAATCTAGAAGCTAAGAAGTCCGTCAGGCGATGTGGGGAGAAGATGGTCAAAGGCTGGTCCAGGGTGAGCTTCCTGGCATTTGTGTAAAGAGAAGCCGCCGCAGCCAAGGCTCACAGACAAGGAAACCATCCCCAGGTGGTGGGGTGAAGCTGCTTGGAAATGTACACCACTGGAAGCATCTGTGGGCCTGCTGGCTGCACGAGGGCCCCGAATGCTATTCCCTTTTTTTCGTCGGTATATAGGTGATAGAGAAGGGTTGGGCAGAAATAGTGGGGAGCAACACAGTAAGATCAAAAGGAGATCGTTAAAAGCTTTGTGGACTTCTGTCTCTGAGGAAAGCGGCCCTGTGGGCATCTCTTTTGCAGCTAGGTAGAGGGGTCAGGCCAGAGTAGCATAGTTAGGCACCCAGTGGTGTAAAAATCCTATGAGTCCCAGAAAGGATAGTATCTATTCCCCATTGGACGGGGGAGAGAGCTTCCGATGGAACCTCAACCGGTCGAGAGTGAAGGCCTTAGTGGTCGGGGTGATCTTTAGGCCTAGGTAGGTTACAGAGGGCTGTGTCAGTTGAGCCTTTTGTCTGGAAACTCGGTATCCCCTGGAGCTGAGAAAATTAAGGAGGACCGTTGTACGGGTCTGAGAAAGGGCTTGTGAGGGGCTACAGAGGAGGAGGTTATCTACATATTGTAGGAGGACGCTGGGGGCTAGGGGGCAAGAGGCCAGATCCCGAGCTAGGGCCTGACAAAAGAAATGGGGGCTGTCTCTAAACCCCTGTGGGAGGACAGTCCACGGAAGCTGAGAGGACTGTCGAGTCTCGGGTTCGGTCCATGTAAAAGGATAGTAGAGGGATAGTGAAGAAAGCGTCTTTGAGGTCAATGACTGTATAGTGGGTAGCATTAGGTGGGATGTTTGAGAGCAGTGTGTAGGGGTTAGGCACTATCGGATGGGTGGGGATATCGGGGTCCAGCCTCGATAAGGCCCAGGGTATCCTCAGGATGAACGGCGTCGGTGTTAGAGAGAGAGAGAGAGAGACAGGGGCTGATGATTCCTTGGTTTACGCTGGAAACCAATAAAACCCCAGCATGGGGCTTGCTCTGTTTACGTAGGCCGCAGGCGCCCTCTCGAATCACTGGAGGTACCCCACCAGGGCACCCCCTCGAGTGGGTCTAGAAGCCCAGGCAGATAAGTAAACTCAGAGGGCCCAGCGCTCCAAGGATCTCAACCAGAAAAAGGAGAATAGAGAAAAGGATGGAAAAAGAGAAAGAACGACACGGGGAGACCAAGCTTCAGTGAGCAAGGCCCAAAACTTTATTTTCTAGTGCTGCTTTTATACCCTAAGTTGTGCACATAAAAAACAGAGAAAGAGAGGTATAGAGTCACGCCAAAATCACGCGGGGTCAGCAGTCTTGACCCTTTTCAGGATCAGGGCTCATTTTTGTATGTCTCGTGATATACAAAAGTTTTGGGTGGTTTACATCATCTTCTGGCCAGGTGGCCTGCTAACAGTTTATGGCCCTCTCTCCTAACAAAGGTTAGTTAGCTAGAAAAAGGCTTATATTCTTTTAAGTTGATTTTCCTGAAGTCAGGTGCTATACACATGACAAGGTTACATTCCTATAAGGTACAGGTGTAGTGAGCTACAAGAAAGGAATTTATTAACTTAAGATCTGATGTGGTTAAATCAAAGGCTACTACTTATATTCTCTATATGTGATTAGTATATTTCCAAGGATACAACAGATACAGGAAACTTTGCAGCAAGCATTGATTCAACAATGAAATCTCTTTTAGTACTATTCTAATGATTTTAACTTCTTCAACAGATTTCTGTATTTTAGAATATCAGACTTTCTGTCCTTGCATGGCTGGGAGGCTATAAACAGTCACACTCATAGTTGTAAGAGCCCGGACAAACTTGTCATGCAAGTTAGAATGCTATCAGAGGGGCTTGGATTGGAACACTCCTATTAAGCCGAGGAGAACTTTTAAACTACAGCTCTGAATTAATGTTTTCAGAGAAAGGTGGTTGGGGGGAAGCCCCTGTAAGTATTAGAGGACTTGGTAAGAGGCGTAAGATAGTAAAGCAGTCAGATTCCGGTTTTCTTTGGGGTAGATGCTCAGGTAAGTTCAGGGAGTTCCTCGAGCCCTGATTAGCCTTTGCCCGTCAGGCCTCTTCCCCAGTTGACCTTTGCCATGGGTAGGATTTCCCTCGCTGGCTCCCGGCATGGGGATTACAGCTTCATTTATCAATCGGAGGTCTTGGACCAGGTGGTAGCTGTCTGAGGCCTTATGTACTGGAAGTATCGGTGTGTTGCAGGGTGATGTTGTCAGAACCAAAAGCCCCTGGCCCAAGAGACGGTCCACTATGGGCTTGAGGCCACACAAGTGAACCCGAGAAATGGGGAACTGGGAGTGGTGTGGGTAATGTGAGGGATTTCTTAGCTTGATTAGATAGGGGTATGGTGGTCAGCCACCGTGGGTACCTCAGTGTCCCATATTGTGGGGTCTATAGGGGGATATTCAGGGGCACAAAGAAGAAGAAGAGGTGGAGTGGGAGAGTAGGAACCTGAAGAGGGGTAGGAACCTGAGGAGGGCAAATGTATGGTGGCTTTGAGTTTGTCTAGAATGCCTCATCCCAATAGCGAAGTAGGACATGAAGGAACTACCAGGAAGGAATGTGTGAACAGGTGTTGGTCAATTTGGCAGAGCTGTGGTCCCATTTGTAAAGGCTGGGAGGGGTTGCCATCTATACCTACCACCGAGATCTGGGAAGGAGGCAGAGTGTCCCTGTAAGAAGGAAGAACAGAGTAAGTAGCCCCCGTATCTATCAAAAATTGGATAGACTTACCCACCACTTTAAGCAGTACCCTGGGCTCGGCTTGGGTTATGGGGGTCCCTGAGTCTGGGCGTTGTCAATCTTCGTCGAAGGCAAGAAGTTCCAAGAGGGGAGGCGAGGATGAGGGTACCCCCTTGGGGGCCCAAGCCACGACCTGGCGACGTCAAGGTCCAGGCCGCCTGAGGGCAGTCACTCGCCCAGTGCCCCTTTTGTTTACCGTGAGGGCATGGCCTGGTTGGAAGCTTGGGATTTGTGCACCAGCGGACCCAATGACCCTCGTGGCCACATTTGAAGCAGATTCCTAGAGGTGGCTTCTGGGGACCCACCTTCTGTTCAATGGCTGGCCATAGGGTGGCCACCAGTGCTTCGGTATGCCTGTCAAGGAGGTTGGCCTGCATCTCAGCCTTTTGTTTAAGCCTCACCTTGCAGCTGGCTTTGGAAACGTCTTCCCGGGCATTATATACTTTAAAGGCCATTTTTACCAGGTCTTGGAGGGGGGTCTGAGGGCCATCCTCAACCTTGGACAGCTTCTTTCTGATGTCATGGGCTGACTGAGATATAAAGTGATTAGCCAGGGTGGGGACACCTGCTGGAGAGTCAGGGATGATGTGGGTGTAAGTGGTGAGAGCCTCTGTCAGCCTGTTAAGGAAGGCTGCAGGGTCTTCATTTGGGTAACCTCATCTAGCTTTAACATATTAACTACCTTGAGGGAGGTGGCTTCCATGCCTTCTAGCAAACATTCCAGCATGTAACATTGACCCGCCCTCGTTGTCCTTCCTGATAGTCCCAGCCTGGGTCTATATCTGGGATGGCAGCCACCCCAGGGAGTCGGGCAGGATCTGCTGGATTGGCCAGATGGCGGTGATCAGCTACTCTTTTGGCTGCCGTCCAAATGGCCTGTCTCTCTTCCGGTGTGGTGGAGGAACCCAGGATAACAAAGACATCCTGCTAGGTAAGGGCAAAGGACCGGGACAGCTGGGTGAAGTTTTTGATATAATTGGAGAGATTGGCTAAAAAGAGCCCAGGTTTGTTAGACGTGTGAAAGGTCCTGAAGGGAAAACCGTACATGCACATAGGCTAGACCGTCCGGGCCAGCCACTTGACGGAGAGGAAATGGGTTGCTGGCGACGTGTGGAGTGTAGGGTTAGGGGCGGTTTGGGACCTAGTGTGAAAGCTAACAGGCGAATCCGAAGCGGGAAGGAGTTTAGGGAGGGACAGATATTGTGTTGGAACAGAGGGAGTTCTCGAGTGTGTCTCCAGGGCATTTTGCGACCTGGTGTGAGGACAGGAGAGTTGGAAGGGGAAAGAAGTTTAGGGAGGGGGGGATAAAGCGAAGGGGCTGAGGGAGCCTCAGGGCGAATTTCCGCAAATCTATCTCCGGAGCAGGATGGCTGTGGAGAAGGCATTGAAAGCGCTAATGATGGAGGGGTTGGGGACACCGGGGAAGAGGGGGTTGAGAGCCTAACAGGAGCAGAGGTATAAGGTGGGGGTGCCATCAGGTCTTCTGGAGGAACGGTAAGAGCAGTTTTCCTCAGTCGGTTGTTGCGTCTGGCTGCAGGAGCCGAGGACCTCTGCAGTTGCTTGAACAGAGCCAGAGGCAGAGTTCCTGTCGGTCTGTGAGGATGACATTTTGGATGGTGGCGAAAGGGCAGTGGGGGCCATGGTTAGAAGGATTTGAGAGGGGGAACAGTTAGTACAGAGGGTGGGGCAGGAGCGCAACAACCAAAAAGCCTGTAGATAGGGCACCTCAGACCACTTCCCCGTCTTTTGACAGTAATTATCTAGATCATGGAGGATATTAAAATCAAAAGTCCCCTTTGATGTTTATTGTGAGCCATTGTCGAGGATATTGAGGCCAAGCCTCAGAGCACAGAAAGGTCAACCGCTTGCAGCGGATGTCTCAAAAAAAGCACAAGGTTTTGAGGTTGGCTAGGAGGCACTCTAAGGGGGTTCACCAGTCTTGGTCAGCTTTGGAAGCAGCAGTCCCCATGGCGAGCGGCAGAATTAGGCTTAGGGGTCTAGTCAGTCAGGCGTCCTCAAGTGATTCAACACCCCAGCGAGGGTTAGGGCTCAGTTCAGTTCAGTTCAGTTCAGTAGCTCAGTCGTGTCCGACTCTCTGCAACCCCATGAATCACAGCACGCCAGGCCTCCCTGTCCATCACCAACTCCCGGAGTTCACTCAAACACATGTCCATCGAGTCGGTGATACTATCCAGCCATCTCATTCTCTGTCGTCCCCTTCTCCTCCCGCCCTCAATCCTTCCCAGCATCAGAGTCTTTTCCAGTGAATCAACTCGTCGAACGAGGTGGCCAAAGTATTGCAGTTTCAGCTTTAGCATCAGTCCTTCCAATGAACACCCAGGATCGATCTCCTTTAGAATGGACTGGTTGGATCGCCTTGCAGTACAAGGGACTCTCAAGAGTCTTCTCCAGCACCACCATTCAAAAGTATCAATTCTTCGGTGATCAGCTTTCTTCACAGTCCAACTCTCACATCCATACACGACCACGGGTAAAACCATAGCCTTGACTAGACGCACCTTGGTTGGCAAAGTAATGTCTCTGCTTTTTAATATACTATTTAGGTTGGTCATAACTTTTCTTCCAAGGAGTAAGCGTCTTTTAATTTCATGGCTGCAATCACCATCTGCAGTGATTTTGGAGCCCAGAAAAATAAAGTCAGGCACTGTTTCCACTGTTTTTCCATCTATTTCCCATGAAGTGATGGGACCACATGCCATGATCTTTCTTTTCTGAATGTTGAGCTTCAAGCCAACCTTTTCACTCTCCTCTTTCACTTTCATCAAGAGGCTTTTGATTTCCTCTTCACTTTCTGCCATAAGGGTGGTGTCATCTGCATATCTGAGGTTATTGATATTTCTCCCAGCAATATTGACTCCAGCTTCTGCTTCTTCCAGCCCAGCGTTCCTCATGATGTACTCTGCATATAAGTTAAATAAGCAGGGTGACAATATATAGCTTTGACATACTTCTTTTCCTATTTGGAACCAGCCTGTTGTTCCATGTACAGTTCTGACTGTTGCTTCCTGACCTGCATACAGGTTTCTCAAGAGGCAGGTCAGGTGGTCTGGGATTCTCATCTCTTTCAGAATGTTCCATAGTTCATTGTGATCCACACAGTCAAAGGCTTTGGCATAGTCAATGAAGCAAAAATAGATGTTTTTTCTGGAACTCTCTTGCTTTCTCCATTATCCAGCGGATGTTGGCAATTTGATCTCTGGTTCCTCTGCCTTTACTAAAACCTGCTTGAACATCTGGGAGTTCACAGTTCACATATTGCTGAAGCCTGGCTTGGAGAATTTTGAGCATGACTTTACTAGCGTGTTAGTTCTAAAAGTTCTTGTAGGTCTTCATAGAACTGATTAACTTCGGCTTCTTCAGCATTACTGGTTGGGGCATAGGCCTGGATTACTGTAATATTGAATGGTTTGCCTTGGAAACGAACAGAAATCATCCTGTCATTTTTAAGATTGCATCCAAGTACTGCGTTTCGGACTCTTTTGTTGACCATGATGGCTACTCCATTTCTTCTAAAGGATTCCTGCCCACAGTAGTAGATATAATGGTCATCCGAGTTAAATTCACCCATTCCAGTCCATTTTAATTCACTGATTCCTAGAATGTCGACGTTCACTCTTGCCATCTCCAATTTGACCACTTGCAATTTGCCTTGATTCATGGACCTAACATTCCAGGTTCCTATGCAATATTGCTCTTTACAGCACCGGACCTTGTTTCTATCATTGGTCACATCCACAACTGGGTATTGGTTTTGCTTTTGCTCCATCCCTTTATTCCTTCTAGAGTTATTTCTCCACTGACCTCCAGTAGCATACTGGGCACCTACCGACCTGGGGAATTCCTCCTTCAGTATCCTATCATTTTGCCCTTTGTTACTGTTCATGGGGTTCTCAAGGCAAGTATACTGAAATGGTTTGCCATTCCCTTCTCCAGGGGACCACATTCGGCTGTGGTCCATGTGATCAGATCAGCTAGTTTCCTGTGATTATGATTTCAGTTTGTCTGCCCTCTGGTGCCCCCTAGCAATACCTACCGTCTTATTTGGGTTTCTCTTACCTTGGTCGTGGAAAATCTCTTCACAGCCGCTCCAGCAAAGTGCAGCCGCTGTACCTTACCTTGGACGAGGGGTATCTCCTCAAGGCCGCCCCTCCTGACCTTGAACGTGGAGTAGCTACTCTCAGCCCTCCTGCGCCCGCGTAGCCACTGCCTGTTGGACGTAGGGTAGCTCCTCTCGGCCGCCGGCCCTGGCTTCAGACGTGGGGTAGCTCCTCACGGCCGCACCTCTTTGTGTGTTTCATTGCACCCGGGCCGGCGTCTCTCGCGTCGCGTCTGCGCCACCGGGGCCGCGTCTCTCGCATCGCGTCTGCGCCACTGGGGCAGAAACAGTGTCAGACTTTGTTTTTTTGGGCTCCAAAATCACTGCAGATGCTGATTGCAGCCATGAAATTAAAAGACGCTTGCTCCTTGGCAGGAAATTTATGACCAACATTGATAGTATATTAAAAAGCAGAGACATTACTTTGCCAACCAAGGTCCGTCTAGTCAAGGCAATGGTTTTCCCCGTGATCATGTATGGATGTGAGAGTTGGACTGTGAAGAAAGCTGATCGCAGAAGAATTGATGCTTTTGAACTGTGGTGTTGGAGAAGACTCTTGAGAGTCCCTTATACTGCAAGGGGATCCAACCAGTCCATTCTAAAGGAGATCGATCCTGGATGTTCATTGGAGGGACTGATGCTAAAGCTGAAACTGCAATACTTTGGCCACCTCATGCGACGAGTTGACTCACTGGAAAAGACTCTGATGCTGGGAAAGGTTGGGGGCGGGAGGAGAAGGGGACGACGGAGAATGAGATGGCTAGATGGCATCACCGACTCTGTGGACATGAGTTTGAGTGAACTCCGGGAGTTGGTGATGGACAGGGAGGCCTGGCGTGCTGTGATTCATGGGGTCGCGGAGAGTTGGACACGACTGAGCGACTGAACTGAACTGAACTGAACTTACTAGCGTGTGAGATGAGTGCAATTGTGTAGTAGTTTGAGCATTCTTTGGCGTTGCCTTTCTTTGGGATTGGAATGAAGACTGACCTTTTCCAGTCCTGTGGCCACTGCTGAGTTTTCCAAATTTGCTGGCGTATTGAGTGCAACACTTTCACAGCATCATCTTTCAAAATTTGAAATAGCTCAACTGGAATTCCATCACCTCCACTAGCTTTGTTGGTAGTGATGCTTTCTAAGGCCCACTTGACTTCACATTCCAAGATTTCTGGCTCTAGGTCATTGAGGATTAGGGCTACCACAGTCGAAAATGATGTCTCCGAAATCGATTGGTGCCGAGGAACAGTAGGGCCACCGCAGCCAAGATGGACGTTTCCGAACTGACTGGCGCCGAGGAGCAGGCTTAGCCTGTGGCCAGAGGGAGCTCGGTTGCAGCTGCGATTTCGGGACCGAACTCCCAGAACCAATGGCCAAAGGGAGGGCCTGAGGGCCCGCCCCCGTCTCCCGCCCCAAGACCTGATTTGAGGGACTTACCCCATATGCTGCCAGATGGTGAAACAGTCCTATGGAAGTTATGAATAAGCCCAGGGCGTGGGTTGGATCCAAGGGAGCCACATACCCCGTGGCTGACGGGGTGGGCTCTCACCTTGAGCCCCAAGTTGGGCACCAAATGTAAGGTCGAAATGGCCCAGTGATGTTAAATGAAATAACTCAGACGCCAAATAGATAATGTAACAGGCTTTAATGGCCAGGCCCCCCGGGCAGTATTCCAAGACCCAACAAAGCGAGGTCGAGGAAGTCTGTGCTAAACAAAGGCAGAGAGCAACTTTATCCCCAAAAAAGAGCAAGGTTTGGGATGGCGGTCTCTCATAGGTATGCTAGTCGAGGTGGCAAGACCGGGTTGATTGCTCCGGAGGTCTAAGAGAGAGGGTTGATTTCTGTCAGAAACTGTTTCATCAGAGGCTCTTCAATGGTCTGGTGGGACTTTTTCCTGCCAGCGGGGAATGAAGAGGAGAAGAAGAAGCCAAGATGGCCACCGAGGTCCGGCCTTACATGCATTAAGCCAAGTATGATGATTTTCCCAGTGCAGGGCTCTTTGTGGCTGCACAGGTCACACACCATGAAGTTGACCTTAACCATCTTCTTAATAAAGTTGTCACTATGTCAATATACATATATACACACATGAATGAATTTTGTTTCATATTGCTAGTATTTGAAACATGCCGTAGAAACAAATTAAAATTTTATCTTCATTAAAGGCATGCACAACCTTTGTCCCTTAGTGTTTCTACAGAATAAATATTTACAAAACACATTGGAAATATCTCCAAGAGAGAAGGCAACAGAAATTGCATACAGAAGAGTTATATACCCAAAGATATCAGACACCAAAACTATCATATAGAGAGCAAAATAAATAGAAAGTTATAATACAAAATGTATAAGAATCAAGAGGCTATAAAAAGTAAGCAGAACTGTTTTGTTTGATTTTAAGTAGCAACATGGGAATTGTATCCCTGGGTCGAGAAGATCCCCAGGAAAAGGAAAGGACAACCTGCTCCAGTATTCTTGCCTGGGAAATCCCATGGACAGAGGAGCCTGGCAGTCTACAGTCCATGGGGTCTAAAGAACTGGATATGACTTAGTGATTAAACCATGTGAATTCTAGAAGTGAAAGATATAATTATTGGAATACAAATCACTATAGATGATATTTGATTTCATGTATAATATTTTGCTTCCGGGTACACATAAACCTTGGAGAAATTCCATACAGGAACATACAGGCACATGCACAGGAGTATAATTTCAGCACTGCTTTTTCACAAAGAACTGAAATGTCCTCAAGAGAAAAACTTAAGTGAATTATAGTCCATGGCCAGATTAAATGAGCTATATCGACAAGGAGAGTGTTATAAAGTAATGATATTTACAGGGAAAACAGAATGTGATTTAAAGTCTAATAATATTTACTTAAAATTTAAACGTGAACTTGCATGCATAATTCAGTTCATAATACATGAACTTCAGATATTGATAGATTTAGATATAGATAGATGTAAGTAGGCAATGGTTTTTCCCGTGGTCATGTATGGATCTGAGAGTTGGACTGTGAAGAAAGCTGATCACCGAAGAATCGGTGCTTTTGAACTGTGGTGTTGGAGAAGACTCTTGAGAGTCCCTTATACTGCAAGGAGATCCAACCAGTCCATTCTAAAGGAGATCGATCCTGGATGTTCATTGGAGGGACTGATGCTAAAGCTGAAACTGCAATACTTTGGCCACCTCATGGGACGAGTTGACTCACTGGAAAAGACTCTGATGCTGGGAAAGGTTGGGGGCGGGAGGAGAAGGGGACGACGGAGAATGAGATGGCTGGATGGCATCACCGACTCTGTGGACATGAGTTTGAGTGTACTCCGGGCGTTGGTGATGGACAGGGAGGCCTGGCGTGCTGTAATTCATGGGGTCGCGGAGAGTCAGACACGACTGAGCGACTGAATTGAAAGATATAGATAGATAAATTGGGGGAATGTGTACTTTCTTTGGTTCCGTCTTGCCACAGCAAAGATTTGAAACAGCAGACTAGTTTTACAACTTGGTTACAGTTCGGAGTTTCATTTAGCAAGCAAAGGAAAGCATACCCTTGAGGCGTGAGGGTTGGCCGACCCCAAAGGAGCTCAATCTTGGCTCCTCTTTCTATATACTTTTTCTCCTCCTCCGTAGCCTACCCTTTGTAAATTTGGCTAGCCAGAAGAGCTGCTTTTTTTACCTAAGGTTCTCACTCATGTTCTTGGATTTTCTTTTGTTCCATTTTTGTAGGCTATTTTCCTTTATTTCTCTTCTAGCCACTGCCAATTGGGCTCTTTGTTTTTCCTTTTCAAACTACCTAACATTCCTCTCTCAAGAGATGGGAGGCCCAATTCTTTGGGAATAGTGATGTCGAGGTATCTCTGGATACTTCTTGCTGAGCTGAGATGGTGAAGGGCATTGGGCTTCCCCCTCTGCTAGTCTCCAGCTTCAGAGTCCTTACAGCGGTCTCCAGCTAAGGGTGAGTGATATTTTCCGTGGTCACTTGTAGTTTTATATATCCTTGTTGAATGGCCACTGCTTGTTGTATCTTGTTGACCTGGACAAAGACAAAACAGGTTATACAATTTATAATATATGAAGCAATCATGATCAGTATCAATACGATGATAAAAGGGATTAATAAGGATATTAGCCAACTCCAAATTCCCCCACACCAGGAAAAGGATCCCCAAAAGAGAGATTGTCGCCATCCTTAGAACTCTCCCATATGAGAGATCCCATATGGGATCTTAGAGATCCCATAAAATCTGAATGTTTTTCCTGAGGACTGTGAGACTTTCTTTAACTTAGTTGGAGGTATTTACTCAGAAACAACAGGTCTCATTCAAGATGGCTCAAGTCTCCTTGTTCAGGGATCAGGAGACCTATCTCCTGTCTATTTTGGAGTACAACACTTGTCAAACTGTATTGACTCTTTAGAGCTATCCTGAGAAATATTATTCCCAGAAACTTAATTTTTGAGGTGTTCATTGGAATGACATTCATTCCAAAAGGTATCTGAGATCTCCCAGTGGCTCACAGGTGTATTGAGTGTCCTCTTCTATTTTCTTCTATAGCTTGACTCATGAATCCAGGAGCAGTGCCCTGTTACCTTGACTGCTATGGGTCTAGAAAGTATTACAGGGTAGGGGTCCTTCCATGTGGGCTGAAGTTGAGCCTTTGGGGGCCCATTTTTCCAGACAGACTTTAGTTAGGACTTGAGTCCCTGAAGCATATAGTGGTGGCTCTTCAGAATCTTGTGGGTCTTGTTCTGGTTCACACTCCACAAGTGTATATATTGTTGGAAGTGCCCAGAGGCCATAGTACACTGCTGGAGGGTCTGAGCCCTTGGATCTAGGAAGAGGTCACTGACATAAACAAAAGGTCTCCCATATAGCATCTCATAAGGACTAAGACCAACCTGTTCATTAGGAGCAATATGGGTGCGGAGGACAGCTATTGCTAAAGCCTCCTTCCATCCCAGGGAGGTCTCCTGAGTTATCTTTTTCATCGGTGATTTTAAGAATGGGTTGACTCTTTCTACTTTTCCTGAAGACTGAGGCCTCCTGGCACAATGGAGGTAATAGGTAATACCAAAAGTTTTAGAGACCTCTTGGGTGAGCTTAGGAGTAAATGGTGTCCCATTGTCACTTTGCAATGGCATGAGCAGGCCAAATTTCACAATGATTTCATGGTGCAGGCTCTTACCACCTCATCACCCTTCTCAGTCTGGGTTGGAAAACTTTCAATCCATCCTGTGAATGTATCTATCATGAGTAGTAGGTATTTATACCCTTGAAAAAGTGGCATCTGGGTGAAGTCCATCTGCCAGTCGTCTCCTGGGTAGGTCCCAGGCTGTTGGGCCCTCTGGGCCAGCTGGAGACTTCAAGAGCCTTGAGGGCTGTTTAACTGGCAAGTGGGACAAGAGGATATCACTTGCCTTGTAGCTGTTTGAAGACCTGTTCCTCTGAAGGAATTTTTAGTAATCTTTGGGGGCCTTTTCCCCTAAATGAGTGGTGGCATGTAAGGAGTTAACCAAGTTTCACTGGAAGTTCTGAGGCAGTAAAAGGAGTCTTTCCTTTTGGAAGCACCCCATATGGTCTTCTTGAAGGCCCTCACTCTTAGCTTTAAGAGTCTCACCTTCAGTATATGAAGGAGTTTCTGGCAAATTAGTCTGCAGAATTACGGTGGCCACCCCTACTAGGTCATGGCTTTGTAATGCTGCTCTCTTAGCTGTCTGATCAGCTGCTTGGCTCCCTCATGCCACTTCCATGCTTCATTTTTGGTGTCCTTGACAGTGGGGGACTGAGAATTCAGGGGGCAGGTGATCTGCCTCCAAGAGCCTAAGGATTTGATCCCCATATTTGATTGGGGATTCTCTGGTGGTTGAGTGGCCTCTTTCTGTCCAAATAGTAGCATGTGCAACTATCACCAAAAAGGCATACATCGAGTCAGTGTAAATGGTACTTTTTCCTTTTCCCAGCTCTAAAGCTCAAGTCAGGGCTATGAGCTCAGTAAATTGGGCTGAAGTACCTGGTGGTAAAGGTTTAGCCTCTATGGCCTGGAAATTGGAGACTACTGTATATCCGGCTCTTCTTTTTCCATCTTAAACAAAGTTGCTTCCATCAGTGTACCAGATTTCCTCTGGATTCATCAGAGGATCTTCTGACAATCTCTCTTGCGGTTTGACCCAATGGTCCAAATTTCTAGGGAAGAGTGAAAGGGGAGAGGGCTCTTGGGAGTAGCCATGAGGGTAGCTGACTTAGGAACTTCACAGAGGGATATAGTCAGGCCTGGATTTTCCATCAACAGCCTACTTGATATCTGAGGATCCTTTGATCAAACATCCATAAATATCCTCTCCCATTCAGGAGTTGTTTCATTTGGTGGCTGGTAAAAGCAGTTTGCCCCCAAGGAAGAGTTTTAAAGAATCTTCTATCACGACTGAAACAGCTTCAAAGCAGGGAGACATCTCATCACAATAAGGGAGTAGGATACTCAGGGACCACCAGAAACTGGTGGGAAAATATTTGTTCATCCCAGCAACAAAGTGTTCAGGTGAATATTTTCGTAATTGTTTTTCCTGTAGCATCCAAAATGGTACAGGTTTGGGAGGAGAAGGCTCTTGAGCAGGAGGTCAGGACAGTGTAAGTAGCCCCTGTGTCAACCTAGAAATTCTCGGATCTACCTGCCACATCCAGGTGCACCCTTGGCTCCTGCCCCATGACGGTTATCTGTGACAGGTGGGATAGCTGGAGTGGGCCGCTTCAGTCCTGTTGAACCATCATGGTGTAAGGCTTGGTGTTTGACCTTGAGGCTAGTGGGCCCCAAGGGCAGAGTGGCGTTCAGTGTCAAAATTGATGGGATTTGTATCAAGCCATTTTAAGAGACTTGCCACAGTTCAGACATTCTTTGGCCCAATATCCTGCCTGTCTACAGTTTAGGATTGCCTCGTGCCTTGTCCTCAAGGACTCAGAGTTTGCCATAGGGCTTCCCTGGAGGTCAGCCAATATCTGGGTATGCCTTGTCTCTTTCCTTTTTTCCATTTCCTGTGCCTTGGTCTCCCTCTCCTGTTCTCTGTTCGAAAAGACTCGTGGTTGTCTGGACCATCTCATCTAAAGAGGCAACAGAGTCTTGTTGCTGTAGCTGTTGTAACTTTATCCTGATGTATGATGCACATTGGGACAGGAATTTGTCCTTTAAAAATCACCTACCCCTTGTAAGAGTCTAAGTCCAGATTGGTAAACATTTGGAGGGCCTCTTCTAGACTTTCCAGAAAGGCAATGGGTTTCTCTTTGTGCTCCTGAGTTGTTGCTGAGACTGCGCACACTGCCAAAACTAAGAGGCATCCTTCTATTTCCATAGGTGGACTTCCTTAAAGGAGTTTTCTGAAGATTATCCTACCCAGTACGGTTGCAACCTGACATCTGGGCATCCCTGGGTCAGGGTGCAGATCTCTAGGCATGTTGAGGTGTGCCAGTCCCTTGGGGAACAGATCCCAAAGCAGGTCGAGACAGGTCGACCTCCTGGAATGCCCAGACTGGAGTTGGATGTCCCCAAGATCTCCAGCATGACTAGTTCTGGATAGGATTAAGGGGTTATATTCTTAACTCATCGCTGGTTTGTTCACTGCAGAGGGAAATAGATACCATGATGTAAAGCAATTAAAGCCTGTGCACTCAGACTGTGAACCTGGATAAATAGCCATAAGCCTTGTCCTCTTATTATTCTGAGGGAATGTAAGTCACAAATTTCTTCCCCTTGTCCTCCGTAAGAGAGGGTTAGGGTGTTTCCAATGGTAAACATTTCATTGTCAGAAACCCATTTTAGGTAATAACAGAAGTTATTAATATTATATAATAATCTCTAGGAGGATTGGTGTTATACAGTATTTCCCTCCCAAGGGCTAGCTATTTTCTGGTTGTCCCTCCAGAAGATTGTACAGGCAACATTGTGGGTTTGGACGGGGCTCAGGGAAAGAGCATGAAACAGGAGGGAAGGGGGCAGGGTGCAACTTTTGAAAGAATGATACAACATTCTTTCATGTTGTACAAAATGTTGTACAATGGGGCAGATTCATGTCAATGTACGGCAAAACCAATACAATAATGTAAAGAAATTAGCCTCCAATTAAAATAAATAAATAAAATAAAATGGGCCCAAGATGTCAGACAAGTCAAATTCCGTTAAACCTTGATCCTCAATCTGCAAGCTAAATGACATGCATCACTACAGTTCTAAGGCACTATCAAAAAACCAAGGAATGAGTGGTTCCCTAATTGTTGGAATGATCCTCCCAGTAGTTAGCATACTAAATCACCCAGCTCACAAAAACTAACTCCACATTTCTTGGCCACCACACTCACCCTCTGTGAGGGCACATACTCTGTGGACTGTGCTTCTCTCTGAATCAAAACAAATCTCTTTATCTATTGCTGTGACTCTCACTGAATTCTTTTTACAATGAGATATCAAGAGCCTGATCTTCACTAGGTCCTGAAACCAGGCACCCTGGATTTTGGCTGGGCTCAAGTCCCAGTTGGACATGACTGAGTGATTAAGCATAGCACAGAGTCCCTGCCATGTGGGTTTGAGTCACAATCTTAGGTAAACAGTTTCAAACACAACTTTTAGAAATGGAAAGTTAATGACCTGCCCAATCAAACAGTGGCATAGATGGAGACAGGAGCTGAAGGAGGGGAGGAAAAAGCAGTGGGAAGAATGTGCCAAGGAACCCCTTGCAAAACTTGCTGTAAAACCTGTTAAATGCCTGACCTGTGCCTAATTTACATTTTCCTGATCCTTGGCACAAAGGAGCTTAAGGACAGAAGAACCCTCACCCACTTGGGCAACAGTTACTGGGGCACAGTATATAGTGGAGCCTTCAGGACACACTGGGGAGCAGCCACTTCCAGAGTCCCTCAGTTTCACCCACTGCCACTCTCCTGTTCACCGGGAGTTCAAGGAATCAAGAAACAAGAGATTGTAAAGGAATTAAGATTTTGTTAGCCATATGTCATCTCACACGCTAGTAAAGTCATGCTCAAAATTCTCCAAGCCAGGCTTCACAGTATGTAAACCGTGAACTCCCAGATGTTCAAGCAGGTTTTAGAAAAGGCAGAGGCACCAGAGATCAAATTGCCAACATCCGCTGGATCACGGATAAAGCAAGAGAGTTCCAGAAAAACATCTTTTTCTGCTTCATTGACTATGCCAAAGCCTTTGACTGTGTCGATCACAATAAACTGTGGAACATTCTGAAAGAGATGGGAATCCCAGACCACCTGAACTGCCTCTTGAGAAACCTGTATGCAGGTCAGGAAGCAACAGTCAGAACTGTACATGGAACAACAGACTGGTTCCAAATAGGAAAAGGTGTACGCCAAGGTTGTATATTGTCACCTTGCTTATTTAACTTATATGCAGAGTACATCATGAGGAACGCTGGGCTGGAAGAAGCACAAGCTGGAATCAAGATTGCTGGGAGAAATATCAATAACCTCAGATATGCAGATGACACTACCCTTATGGCAGAAAGTGAAGAGGAACTCAAAAGCCTCTTGATGAAAGTGAAAGAGGAGAGTGAAAAGGTTGGCTTGAAGCTCAGCATTCAGAAAACAAAGATCATGGCATCTGGTCCCATCACTTCATGGGAAATAGATGGAAAAACAGTGGAAACAGTGTCAGACTTTATTTTTTGGGCTCCAAAATCACTACAGATGCTGATTGCAGCCATGAAATTAAAAGACGCTTGCTCCTTGGAAGGAAAGTTATGACTAACCTTGATAGCATGTTAAAAAGCAGAGACATTACTTTGCCAACCAAGGTCCATTGCCTTGTCTAGTCAAGGCAATGGTTTTCCCCGTGGTCATGTATGGATGTGAGAGTTGGACTGTGAAGAAAGCTGATCGCCGAAGAATCGATGCTTTTGAACTGTGATGTTGGAGAAGACTCTTGAGAGTCCCTTATACTGCAAGGAGATCCAACCAGTCCATTCTAAGGGAGATCAATCCTGGATGTTCATTGGAGGGACTGATGCTAAAGCTGAAACTGCAATACTTTGGCCACCTCATGCGACGAGTTGACTCACTGGAAAAGACTCTGATGCTGGGAAAGGTTGGGGGCGGGAGGAGAAGGGGACGACGGAGAATGAGATGGCTAGATGGCATCACCGACTCTGTGGACATGAGTTTGAGTGAACTCTGGGAGTTGGTGATGGACAGGGAGGCCTGGCGTGCTGTGATTCATGGGGTCGCGGAGAGTCGGACACGACTGAGCGACTGAACTGAACTGATGTCCATCCATACACACGGGTGAAGACCTCTTTCCTTAACTGGAGGTCTTCTGGAATCTGAGACTGAGTGGTGTGAACATTCCGCTGAGTTTGTTTTTGCTAATCTGGTTTCCAGCATGATGGGCTTTTCATCACTTCCACTGCACTGGATTTCCATCTCTTTCAGCTTTCACCATGTAAGCTTTTGCCAAATTGGACTTCTATGCTTAGTCTCTACCTCACCAGGGCTGAGCTGAGGTTGTTTCAGCCAGGTTAAATCTGAATCATTTCATCAGATATGTCAAGGGACTGTGTAATTTCCTCATTTCTGTCTCACTGCAGCAAAGGTTTGAAACAGCGGACCAGTGTTAAAACTCGGTTACAGGTCAGAGTTTTATTTGGCAAGCAAAGGAAAATACACATTCGAGGTGTGAGGGCAGGCTGACCCCAAAGGAGAGGCTCAATCATGGCTCCTCTTTTTATATGATTTTTCTCCTCCCCCTGGCCTGCCCTTTGTAAATTGGGCTAACAGGGAGGGCTGTTTGTTTCTCCTGAGGTTCTCACTCAAGTCGTTGGATTTTCTTTTGCTCTATTTTTGCATGTTTTTTCTTCCTTTCTTTGTCTTTTAGCCACTGCCATGGACGTCTCCGTTTTCCCATTTGGGTTCAGTCCTTAGGTTGGGAAGATCCCTTGGAGAAGGGAAAGGCTACACACTCCAGTATTCTGACCTGGAGAACTCCATGGACTGTATAGTCCATGGGCTTGCAAAGAGTCAGACACGACTGAGCTACTTTCACTTTTCCTATTCTAACTATCTAACAGATATAGTTATATAGAGTATGTATTATATGTATATGAACATATATGGAGGAAAGCTACATATTTATACAAGATTCAGTTCAGTTCAGTTCAGTTCAGTCGCTCAGTCGAGTCCAACTCTTTGCGACCCCATGAATCACAAAGATTATGTGTTCATAAATGTGTGAACTAAGTTTGGCTTATAGGCGTTAGGGTTGCTAGATTTAGTAGATTAAAGTATAGAGCACCTGGTTATATTTAACTTTCTAATAAAATATAAATAATTATTAATTATACCTACGTAAAATTGGATTAAAAACATCTTTCCATCCTTAGTAGTTTCAAGCTGAGAGGTCTACATGGAAAAGTGGAAGTAGTGGAGATGCTGTACAACTTCTTCCTCATAATCTCTATTTAAATGTGTCTTTTTGAAAACAATCTAAATGATTTCAAAGTTGGACTTTTGTGTTACTAGAGTATAAGTAAGACATGGGAAAATGAGGGCTTTGGTAATGTGATCATAGTTAAATCTTTATCTTCAAATAAAAGTCAATAACATTATAAAGCATGGAAGGCAAAGAATAAATGGCAAGTACTTGGGCTTTCCTGGTGGCTCAGTCAGTAAAGAATCTGCCTTCAATGCAGGAGACCTGGATTCAATCCCTGGGTTGGGAAGATTCCTGGAGGAGGGTATGGAAACCCACTCTAGTATGCTTGCCTGGGGAATCCCCAGGGACAAAGGAGCCTGGTGGGCTACAGTCCATGGGGTTGCAAAGAGTTGGAAATGACAGAGTGACTAAGCACAAATTAAGAAATACAGTCTGCCCTGGGGCACAAAAAATGGTGATATAGTAAAAATCTATATTTAAATTAAAATTATAGTAGCAAAAATTTGAAATATTTCATCAGCCTGTGTGCAATTAGTTAACAAGTGAATATCACCTGACGGTGATAACTTGCTGAGTTCAGTGGCGATAGATAGCTCTAGGCCCTAAACAGTTCTGGGATGAATTCATAGAAATTGGCAAAAATTGACTTAGGCCTGGAAAGATCTACAGGGTTCAGGGGATAAAACTGAATGTTTACAACATGATATTCAAAAGTGACTCAAAGAGCAGAACGGAAAAGTTAAACTGTGCAAGATATGTTGAGAGTTCCAGAAAAAGAGATTTACTCAATCAGATATTTTACAGGAGAGCCATAGAGGATACTTTTCAAAAGATAAGCTAAGACAAGATTGCATTGCTTTGAATAATTAACTCATTTACACATGGTATTAGACACACGGTGGGGAGAGGCATCTTAAATTTTGCTTTGTTTTTATTTTATATAGGAATATAGCCTGCTAGCAATGCTGTGATAGTTTCAGGTGAATAGCGAATGGATTCACCCATATATATACATGTAAACTTGAAGTTTTTTTGTATAGATGAGTGGATGATTAAATATATATCTTTAGGAAGATTACCTAAAAATCAGTTGCATAGGAAGAATTTATCATTGAAATCATCATATGCTGTTTTTCAATATATTATATTCTACCATATTTATCATTACACTCCAGTTCAGTTCAGTTCAGTTCAGTCTCTCAGTCGTGTCCGACTCTCTGCGACCCCATGAATCACAGCACGCCAGGCCTCCCTGTCCATCACCAACTCCCGGAGTTCACTCAAACTCATGTCCACAGAGTCGGTGATGCCATCCAGCCATCTCATTCTCCGTCGTCCCCTTCTCCTCCCGACCCCAACCTTTCCCAGCATCAGAGTCTTTTCCAGTGAGTCAACTCGTCGCATGAGGTGGCCAAAGTATTGCAGTTTCAGCTTTAGCATCAGTCCCTCCAATGAACATCCAGGATTGATCTCCTTTAGAATGGACTGGTTGGATCTCCTTGCAGTATAAGGGACTCTCAAGAGTCTTCTTCAACACCACAGTTCAAAAGCATTGATTCTTTGGTGATCAGCTTTCTTCACAGTCCAACTCTCATATACATACACGACCACGGGAAAAACCATTGCCTTGACTAGACGGACCTTGGTTGGCAAAGTAATGTCTCTGCTTTTTAGTATACTATCTAGGTTGGTCATAACTTTCCTTCCAAAGAGCAAGTGTCTTTTAATTTCATGGCTGCAATCAGCATCTGCAGTGATTTTGGAGCCGCAAAAAATAAAGTCTGACACTGTTTCCACAGTTTTTCCATCTATTTCCCATGAAGTGATGGGACCAGATGCCATGATCTTTGTTTTCTGAATGCTGAGCTTCAAGCCAACCTTTTCACTCTCCTCTTTCACTTTCATCAAGAGGCTTTTGAGTTCCTCTTCACTTTCTGCCATAAGGGTAGTGTCATCTGCATATCTGAGGTTATTGATATTTCTCCCAGCAATCTTGATTCCAGCTTGTGCTTCTTCCAGCCCAGCGTTCCTCATGATGTACTCTGCATATAAGTTAAATAAGCAAGGTGACAATATACTACCTTGACGTACACCTTTTCCTATTTGGAACCAGTCTGTTGTTCCATGTACAGTTCTGACTGTTGCTTCCTGACCTGCATACAGGTTTCTCAAGAGGCAGGTCAGGTGGAGATGTGGCTAAATATTTATTTTTGAATATCTTGTACAAACCAAAGTTGGTATGTTTCATATCCTAAGAATATTCAACTTGGCAAAAATCTGACATGATTTATTAGTTAACTGCATAGTTTTTACTTTATCCTAGTCTAGAAATTTTTTGAAAGTACAACAATTTAATTTGGGGTGAAATTCTCAGTCCCTCAGCTGTATGGAGATCAGAGTAACATTGACTGGAGAAATGTGGAAGCAACTCAAATAGAGATAAATACAGTGTTCATTAGCTCTGTGGTAGGAATAGATGGAGAGCAAATAACTGAAATATATTTTGGTGCCTAAAAGGACAGAGTTTGTATTAAATGGGTGTGAGAAGAAAGGGAGAAAAATGAGTGAGTTTGGAGAGAATTATGTTGAGAAGAAAATTCTGGGTACCCTCAACAGTTAGGAAATGATTAGAAGAAGAAGTCATGAGGAAGATGGAGGAGCAAAGGTCAGATGATGTGAGGAGAAGCAAGGCCAAACTGTCATATAAGCTGAAAGAAGAGGGTTTTGAAGAGGAACAAGGTGGGTCAGGGATGCCCAATAACATAACACAACACTTGCCAAGATAATGAAACATTCGAGTCAAGTATTAGCCTGATGAGGCCCTCAGGTACAACTTATAAGAAATTAGTGACTGCTTTTCTTTGAGAAAAAAAAAAAAATTCCTTGATTTATATTCACTACAATGCACTCAAAGAAAAAGATGCTCTATTTATTACAATAAATTGTCTCTAGAGCATATTGAAATTCCCCATTAATTAAATGATACCATAATTTATTTATACTTGTGTCTTATTATTTTCCCCTGATGGAATCTAAAATATTCTTAATAACTTCAGTCAGAATATATAGTACATTATTGGAACTACAGTGACTGTTTCCTCTTCATTCAATGGATTAAAGACAAAAATGTACTGGGTATTCCCTTGTCGTGTAGGTAAAATGGCTTCATTCATCTCTGTGATGAGGGAAAGTTTCATATTTATCCTGGAAATGATCTCATAGTGTAGTCAGTTCTTTGACGTATAAATAAATTCCTGTGAGAACTGAGTAATTTTTGAGTCAACACTAATGTTTTTAGGTCATGATTTGTTACTGACATAGGCCACGTTTACATAACAGTCACAAAAAAGAATTTTGAAAAGGAAAGAATTCTGGATCTTTAATTTATGCAGACACATAAACATATATAAATCCACATTCACAAAGATGGGGTCAGAATATAAGATAACAGCGTTTTAATTTGTACCATTCTTTTTTCTCAAGAAGTACATTTGCTCATTAGCTGATTGAGTATTAGATAAATTAATTTTATGAATATTCATTGATTATGTAATTTGAGCCAAAACTATTCTAGCAATATCTAGAGATATAGTAAGAAACATAGTATATATATTCCTTTTTGTCATGAGCCTTACAATTAATAGAGGTGCAAAAGATCAATAAAGTCAGTCATGAATCTATTATGAATACTATTAAGTGATATGGAGAATCTAAAATAAGGGAATTTGATAGAAAGTGACAAGTTAAGGGCGTCTAATGTAAATTGAGTTATAGTTTTTGGTTGCCATCCAACATTCTTTCTTCTCTCATTTCATGTCATTGTTGTTCAGTCATCCATTGAGTTGTGTCTGACTCCTTGCGACCCCATGGACAGCACACCAGGCTTCTCTGTCCCTCACCATCTCCTGAAGTTTGTCCAAATTCATGGGCATTGCATCAGTGAAAGCTCTGTTTTATACTAAATAGTATCTTCTTTAACACTCATTGGGAATTTACTTGGTACAGTGTCCCTGGTGTTCTGTGTTCTCTGCGGATTTTTTTTTTTTTTTAATTCATTTATTTTAATTGGAGGCTAATTACTTTACATTATTGTATTGGTTTTGCCATACATTGACATGAATCTGCCCCGGGTGTACATGTGTTCCCCACCTTGAACCCCCCCCTCCCACCTCCCTCCCCATCCCATCCCTCTGGTTCATCCCAGTACACCAGCCCTGAGCATCCTGTATCATGAATTGAACCTGGGCTGGCGGTTTGTTTCACATATGATAATATACATGTTTCAATGCCATTCTCCCAAATCATCCCACCCTCGCCCTCTCCTACAGAGTCCAAAACACTGTTCTATACATCTATGTCTCTTTTGCTGTCTCGAGTAACTATGGTTAGGGTGACTATCCAGATAGTGCTAGTGGTAAAGAACCAGCCTGATAATGCAGGATATGTAAGAGACGTGGGGTTTTGATCCCTGGGTCAAGAAGATCCCCTGCAGGAGGGCATGGCAAAACACTCTAGTATCCCATGGATAAAGTAACCTGGCAGGTTACAGTCCATATAGTCAAAGAGTCGGACACGACTGTAGCAGCTTAGTGGACATGTCTAGTGTGATGTACTCCTGATATCTGGGAAGGTGGTTATAACTTGGTCCAATCTGAAGGAACAGTCTCTCCAGTCTCACTATGACTAAGGCAAGTTCATGCCCACATACCTGAGGATTCTGCAAATACACGCTGCAATTAAGGTAATGGAATTAAAGGTGATATTTATGTGAATGACTTCCAAACTGCTGAGCTGGCAGCTGGTCAAGCAGGAATATTTGCACTTGGGAAGGAATAGTAGCTCTTGGTAAGCTCAGGACCTATAACTAGGAACTTTAACACTGTTTTCTGACAGTTGGCTCTCACAATCTCAGACAAAAGATGAGCTTTCACCTATCCCTTGTAACTGAAAAGGACACAGAAGTGTGTATTTAGCATAAGTGCTTGATGAGGTTCTGCATTGCCATCTATGATACCAATGGGTATCATAAGATACTATTTCATCTCAACGTGCCACAATCATCATGTGTCCAACCATGAAGTAAAAAGTGATCACAGGGAAGATGATTTCACTCAGAGCTCCAGCATGAGTCTTACTTTGTTTCAGTTCAGTTCAGTCATTCAGTCGTGTCCGACTCTTTGCGACACCATGGATCACAGCACGCCAGGCCTCCATGTCTAACACCAGCTCCCAGAGTTCACTCAAACTCATGTCCATCGATTCGGTGATACCATCCAGCCATCTCATTCTCTGTCGTCCCCTTCTCCTCCTGCCCCCAATCCCTCCCAGCATCAGAGTCTTTTCCAGTGAGTCAACTCGTCCCACGAGGTGGCCAAAGTATTGGAGTTTCAGCTTTAGCATCAGTCCTTCCAATGAACATCCAGGATTGATCTCCTTTAGAATGGACTGGTTGGATCTCCTTGCAGTTCCAAGGGACTCTCAAGAGTCTTCTCCAGCACCACAGTTCAAAAGCATCAATTCTTCGGTGATCAGCTTTCTTCACAGTCCAACTCTCACATCCATACATGACCACGGGAAAAACCATAGCCTTGACTAGATGGACCTTGGTTGGCAAAGTAATGTCTCTGCTTTTTAATATGCTATCTAGGTTGGTCATAGTTTTCCTTCCAAGGAGTAAGTGTCTTTTAATTTCCTGGCTGCAGTTAGCATCCGCAGTGATTTTGGAGCCCAAAAATATAAAGTCTGTCACTGTTTCCCCTGTTTCCTCATCTATTTGCCATGAAGTGATGGTACCAGATGCCATGATCTTCGTTTCCCGAATGTTGAGCTTCAAGTCAACATTTTCATTCTCCTCTTTCACTTTCATCAAGAGGCTTTTGAGTTCCTCTTCACTTTCTGCCATAAGGATGGTGTCATCTGCATATCTGAGGTTATTGATATTTCTCCCAGCAATCTTGATTCCAGCTTGTGCTTCTTCCAGCCCAGCATTCCTCATGATGTACTCTGCATATAAGTTAAATAAGCAGGGTGACAATATACAACCTTGATGTACTCCTTTTCCTATTTGGAACCAGTCTGTTGTTCCATGGCCAGTTCTAACTGTTGCTTCCTGACCTGCATACAGGTTTCTCAAGAGGCAGGTCAGGTGGTCTGGTATTCCCATCTCTTTCAGAATGTTCCTCAGTTCATTGTGATCCACACAGTCAAAGGCTTTGGCATAGTCAATGAAGCAGAAATAGATGCTTTTCTGGAACTCTCTTCCTTTTTCTGTGATCCAGGATATGCTGGCAACTTGATCTCTGGCGCCTCTGCCTTTCCTAAAACCAATTTGAACATTTGGAAGTTCATGGTTCACATATTGCTGAAGCCTGACTTGGAGAATTTTGTGCATGACTTTACTAGCATGTGAGATGAGAGCAATTGTGCGGTAGTTTGAGAATTATTTGGCATTGCCTTTCTTTGGGATTTGAATGAAGACTAACCTTTTCCAGTCCTGTGGCCACTGCTGAGTTTCCCAAATTTGCTGGCATATTGAGTGCAGCACTTTTATAGCATCATGTTTCAGGATTTGATATAGCTCAACTGGAATTCCATCACCTCCACTAACTTTGTTCATAGTGATGCTGTCTTACTTAACCATAGTCAATTAGCAAATATTCCTCTGGTGACTTTGCAGTTCCCATAGTGGTTACATGACCTCTGTTTGTCCAGTTAGAAAAAAGAAGGTATTTTGTTTCACGGAGGAGTGAAAGATTAGTAGGTTCTTTGTCTCAAACATATTGATGTGAACAGAAAAACATATCACTTCGAGCCATTCTATAACAACAAATTAAAGAAGTCAGGAAGAAGTTAATTGATTGATGTTGTAGTGCATAGGAAGAGTCAATGTAGATTTCTCCTATACCTTTAAGCCACTCCATCAATCAATTCTGAAATCTATTTGTACCTGTAGATTTTCTTTTATATAAAATAAAATTTAAATTATGTAAAACAATCTGGTTTGAAGTGACTGTTAGTTCATCCCACACATACTAACACCAACTAATACATGTTAACATACCACCAATATTATGATACATATCCCTTCTGAGAAAGATGCATTTAATTTGAACACTAAGCTCAGCAAGGAGACAGTTATGCAAGTATCAGCTGAAAGAATATTCCAGGAAGTGATAGCAGTGCAAAATCTTTTGAAAAAATGAACGTAAAATGTTTGAGTGCAACAGAAAGATGGGTGGAATTAATCTAATGTAGGTAACAGAACTTCAAAGATGTTGTGGAAGTAAATAGGGCCAGACAAGCAAAATCTTATATGGAAATTGTGGCTATGCATACTGGCAACCCTCTCCAGGATTCTTGCCTGGAGAATCCCATGGGCAGAGGAGCCTGGCAGTGGTCCACAGGAGCACAAGTTTTGGACATGACTTAGCAACTAAACCACCACCACCACCACTACCCAGTGTATTGAATAGTATACATTGTATGTAAAACTCAGGCAAGAGGACCAAATTCTCAAGCATCCTGTGAGAGTTTGTTTTATTTTCCTTTTAATTAAAAAGCATTATATAAAAAATGAAACCACTGGCTTTCAGTTCAAGATGGTGAAGTAGAAGGACATGCACTCACCTCCTCCCATGAGAGCACCAAAATCATAACTAACCATTGAACAACCATCGACAGGTGTATACTGGAACCCACATCCAGAAACAAAGAAGAAGCCACAACAAGGTGGTAACAGGGTCACAAACACAGTAAAATCAAATCCTATACCCTCTGGGTGGGAGACCCACAATCCGGAGAACAATAATACCAAAAAAGTTCTCCCACTTTTGTGAAGGTTCTGATCTTCATGTCAGGCTTCGCAGCTTGGGGATTCAGCAAAGGGACTGGGAATCCCCAGGGAATTTGACTTTTAAGTCCAGTAGTATTCGATTACATGACCTTCACAGGACTGGAGGAAACAGAGACTACACTCTTAGAGGGAACAGAATCTTGTGCATGTCAATACCCAGGGGAAACGAGCAGTGACCCCACACAAGACTGAACCAGACCTACTTACTAGTGTTTGAGGGTCTTCGTTGAAGTTGTGGGGAAGCAGTGGCTTGCTGTGGGTACGGGGATACTGGCAGCATCAGCCCTGCAAGGGGCTCCTTGGCTTAAGTCTTCTCGAAGTTCCTTGAAGGTCGCCATTAACCCTACCAAAGAGCCCATGGACCCCAGGGCTGGGTCACCTCTGTCTGAACAACTAACATGGAGGGAGAACAACCGCACCTATCAGTGGATAATTGGATTAAAGTATCACTGAGCATAACAATGCCCACTAGAGCAAGACTGTTTTTCTAACCATCGGCCCCTCTTGTATCAGGAAACTTACACAAGCCTCTTAGCCTCATCCACCAGAGAGCAGACAGAAGAAGAAGAACCACAATCTTTCAGCAGCTGGAAGGAAAACCACATCACAGAAAATTAATCAGAATTAAAAAGCAGAGGGTTTTGTCTCAAATGAAGGGACAAGGTAAAACCCTGGAAAAACAACCAAATGAAATGGAGATAGGCAATCTTCCAGGAAAAGAATTCAGAATAATGATAGTAAAGATTATTTAGGATCTTGGAAAAAATAATGGAGGCAAATATTTTGGTGATAAAAGAAATATTTACCAAAGACTTAGAAGAGCTAAAGAACAATTAGTGATGAAAAATACACCAGAAGGAATCATTTGCAAAATAACTGATACAAAAGAATGCATAAGTGACCTGCAGGACAGAATGGTGAAAATTACTGTCACAGAACAGAATTTGGAAAAAAAAAAAAAGAATGGAAAATTAAAAAATGAAGACAGCTTAAAAGTCCTCTGGGACAACATTAAATGCACCAACATTCACGTTATAGGGGTCTTAGAAAGAAAGAGAGAAAAAGGACCCAAGAAAATATTTGAAGAAATAATAGTTGAAAACTTCCCTAACATCTGAAGGAAGTAGTTGGCAAAGTCCAGGAAGTGTGGAGAGTGCCAAACAGAAAAAATCCAAGGAGGAATGCACCGAGACACAAAGTAATCAAAATGACAAAATACAAAAATAAAATGTTAAAGGCATCAATGGAAAATAACATATAAGGGAACTCCTATATGTTGTTTTATGTACTTCCACTTATCACATCACTCAGTCTACTCAACTCCCAAATTGTATGTAGTTATTTTATATCTTTAAGTCACTCGTGTTTCCATTATGACTGGAAATTGTTATTTTTTTTTTTTTTTTTGATCTAGCTATTTGTTGTCAAAACTGATAGACATCTTTTACTACTGTATTTATGTAGCTATTACTTGTTTAATACCACTGTATCATTATTAATCAAAAGAAAGCAATAGAATTCTATATCACTAAAACTACCATTTAATAGAAAAGCATGTAATCAGTTTTTAAAATCCAGATGTGTTACAGAATTATCATGGAATGCTTTGAAAAATACAAATGCTATGTTTAAAAACAACTGGACTAGATGGTGATGTTTTATAGCGCTTGTTTCACTGTTTCTCTTTAATATTCAGTGCTCCCGATTCATTTAGCTTAGGCTTTCCAGTTTCTCAATCTCTTCTTTGTTGTCGTGCTGTTGCTGCTGTTCTTTATCAAGCATTTATCAAGCATCGCAGAAAAGCTTTTCTATACACACACACCTATATTATATCTATAATATAATATACATATTTTAGAAAATGTACGAATTTCTGCCTAGCTAAAAAAAATATGACATTTTGATTCCACTTCTTTGACTTACTATGAATAGAATAGTAGATTTCTAATTTATATTCACTCAAAACTTTGATATAGTTCTGTATATTTTGACAACAAATATTACTATTGAAAGTCTAGAAAATTTATCATCTTAGTGATTTAGAAAATTTAAATAAGGCTTAAAATTTCTAATTCAATTCTTAGAATATAAAGAAATACTATCTTTCAAAAAGAAAAAAAACACAGGAATTTAACAAATGATACAGTATTACAAACTAGAGATTGTGTTCAAATTTCACAAAATTTTATGCTAGTGTTCAATATTTGTTTTCCTTCATCATTCACATTGTATTTAATTATATTAAGCAGCTTCAGCTGCATGCAACAAATTCGGGCAAATTCTTCATTCATTTTTATCCTATTACAAATGTTCTCCTAATTTTCTTTGTTATGGTTTCTTAGATAACACCCATCATTTAAAAGTGGACATTCAATTTCCAAATGCATGTCATTTTATCTATGCTGTGCTAAGTCACTTCAGTTCTGGCTGGCTCTTTGCAACCCTGTAGACTACAGCCTGCAAAGCTCTCCTGTACATGGGGTTCTCCAGGCAAGAATACTGGTGTGGGTTGCCATTCCCTCCTCCAGAGGATCTTTCTGACCCAGGGATCAATCCATGTATTTTTATGTCTCCTGTATGCTAGAGGAGACATAAACTTTACTACTGGTGCCACTGGGTAAACACAACTTGTAAGATAAAAAAACTTGTATTTTTTTTTTTTTTTAATAAAAGAGACCACTTTTGCTATTTTTAATTTTGAATCATTAAAAACCACTGAGCTATTTACACAGGCAAAATTGTATGCAATCCTACAAAGAGAGCAAAACTCTTAATTATGTCAGCTTTACTGTATGCTTCATTTATAAATTCATAAGCGCATAGTAGGAAATTATCACTAAGAGCCTTTTACAATTGATTTCATATCTCTGAGAATAAGCTATGTAGAAATGTTTTTTTTTTTTTCCTGCAAGACAGGAGTTAACTTTCTTTTTCCCTTTTTTTGTTTCATTCTCAATGTAAAAATTCATAGTAATAATCACAATACCTTAATTTTTCTATCATTTATTTATTTTAATTTATCAAATACTTTCCAAGTTCCACCTTAAATGTTTTGCCCTCACAGAAATCCTTTGGTTAGATAGCCTCATTATCTATACATATGACAAATGAGACACTAAATCACAAAGAAGTTATATAGCTTATGTGCTTCTACAATGTTAGTAAGTGGTAGAAGAGTGAAATGAACCAGGCTGCCCAGCTCTAGAGTTCCCACTGTTAACTAGCATTTTGTTTCTAACTGGGCTATTAATAACAATACATTTATTAATAGTCTATGATAATTTAGCAACAATAATTGGAGGGGTTCCTTTGCTTTTAGTATCACAAAATATGACACACTAATTGTGTATTTAAAAGTAATGAGAACTATAAACATTTTATGATAGTGTTCCTTAAGCGTATATATAGATCTATGTATATTTGAAAGGCAGGATTATACAGTAGGACCTGAGGTTAAGGCTAACTCTTGTAAATTGACAAACTCTAAGACATATTTCTCTGTATTCCCCCAATGGTTTATTGATACCTGTATGTTCATCCCACTATTCTGTCCTCTTACACTTCTCTTTTAGGTTCATTTCCCTGTTTCAAGTCTTTACTATTACTATTGAAAGAATATTCTCTCTACTTTGCTTTCTGCATTTTTTTACTAAATATTTATTGAGTCCTTTTTTTCACCTATAGAAATAATGAAATCACAGCTGATTAAAATTCATTCTATTTAATTATTACATGGCGTTTTTCTACCTATTAAAGGAGGGTAAAATTACAATTAATGACTAAGGAATAGCACTTTTCTCCATTTGGGAGAATTGGACAGCTTCCACCTATTTTCTTGTTCATCTGTATTCTATGCATGCCCTGCAGCAAAAGAATACTTTATACTACTCTCCTTTCAGTGAGAAAAGTCACTTCCAGTTTGAATTAGCTGGATAGATATATGAACCCTCGGGTACTTTCTGGGTAATGTATTTAATATTCTCTCTGCCTGCAGCAGACTGTGTGCCTACTGTTTACTCATTTCTAATACCACAGAGTACACTCTAAGCTCCAGGAGAAAGGTGTGTGTGTGGGGGGAACTTGAGAGGTGGCGCTTGTGTACCTCTTCACACGTGATCAGTGAAAGTATGTCTCTTTAAATAGTGCGTATGCCTCTTCTTAAAGCTGTCTACAAAAGTAACTGTCTTTCTTTTATGTTTAAACACATGTTCTGGTATAATACTAATACCAATTAATATTATATCTCCAAGTTCTCCTTCTTTCTATCTTCTGATAACAGACTCTACTCCCAAGACCACAGGGGTGAGCACAGATCTCAGTGGAGACAGTTATTTTATCCTGCGGTTGATGGCATTGCTAGCTCCAGCTTTCCACCCCTCCCTGATCTGTACTGTTTGCTTTGTGATCTATAGTCACTCTGCAAGAGAAATCTTGAAGAATCTCTTGACACTGGACTAGGTCATATGAATTGCTGTAAGCAATAAAATAGGACAGAAGGGAACATGTACTAGATCTAAGCGCAGACTCAAGAAAACCCTGCATATTTCTTCCTGTCATCCTGTTCTTCTCCCAGGATCATGAAAAGAGCCTGCCTAAATTGAAAGGAAAGCAAGAGATGCATGGAGCAGAGTTAACCTGACCAACAAGATGCATGGGCTTTCAGACTTGCAGGCTAAATACAAGGTTATGGTTTACTAAGACTTTGTGGTTTTATTCATGCTGGACTATTTGAGCTACAGTTAATTTAGATATAGGTGGAGATACAAATATAGATATAGATGTATTAATAGGTATAGGTATAGATCTAGCTTTCATATACCAGATCTCAATGATAAATTAAGGTATGAACAAGGGACTTGAGTCCTTTTCAGCCAATTAATATATTCAAGACATGGAAAAAGATTCTCTTATCATCTAAGATCACTACAATATATTAATAAAATTCAGAACTGCTTGTTTGCTGGGGTGAAAAGAAAGGTACCTTCAGTAGAAGAAAATCATGCTGACACAAATGGTTAAGCATCATTAAAGGAAGAGAAAAAGAGAGTGCTAACAATAGGCTTCCCTGGTAACACAACTTGGTCAAGAATCCACCTGCAATGCAGGAGGCCCCAGTTTGATTCCTGAGTTAGGAATTTTTCTTGGAGAATGGAAAGGTTACATACTCCAGTATTCTTGGGCTTCCGTAGTGGCACAGATGGTAAAGAATCAGCCCACAATACAGGGAACCTGGGTTCTATTCCTGGGTTGGGAAGATCTCCCGGAGGAGGTGATGTAACCCACTACATTATTCTTGCCTGGAAAATCCCCATGGACAGAGGAGCCTAGCAGGCTACAGTCCATGCAGTTGCAAAGTCGGACACCACTGAGCTACTAAGCACAGCACAGCATAGCACAACACTTCATTAACAGGAGATTTTTATTCTTAATACCATCTCCACCCTTTCTTAAAAAGTTGCAAAAGCCTGTGCAATATTGTAAGAGACAGACTCTGAAACGTGAAACTGGTTGACTTGAGGAACTAAGAGGGGCAAGATCCTGAGTTAGAAAGAGGTTCCTTGCTATGCACTAGCAAGTGTTCTGGTTTTTTCTAAGGGGCTCAAACTAATGAGTACACAGGCTTAACATCTGTCCCATTATTTTATATGATTTTAAATAAGGAGTTCCTTGGTGGCTCATCGGTAAAGACTCTTCCCGCAATGCAGGAGACCTGGGTTTGATCTCTGAGTCAGGAAGATCCCCTGGAGGAGTGCATGGCAACCCATTCTAGTACTCTTGCCTATAGAACCCCATGGACAGAGGAGCTTGGCGGACTGAAGTCCGTAGGGTTGCACATAGGTCGTCAAACTTGACTGAAGCAACTAAGCAAGAGCAGCAACAAATGTGACATTTCATTTCTAGCTCTTTAGGGCAACTATAGTTACATTTATTTGTGTATAAAATGAAATTTAAATTTCATTTTTTCCAAGTAGATAGATCATTGTCCTAACCTTTATCTGTTAAATAGCCAGTTCTATATCTTTGAAAGTCAAATTTGTTATATACTAAACATATTTATGATTTCAGTTTGTCTGCCCTCTGGTGCCCCTTAGCAATACCTACCGTCTTATTTGGGTTTCTCTTACCTTGGTCGTGGAAAATCTCTTCACAGCCGCTCCAGCAAAGTGCAGCCGCTGTACCTTACCTTGGACGAGGGGTATCTCCTCAAGGCCGCCCCTCCTGACCTTGAACGCGGAGTAGATCCTCTCGGCCCTCCTTCGCCCACGCAGCCACCGCCTGTTGGACGTGGGGTAGCTCCTCTCGGCCGCCGGCCCTGGCCTCAGGCGTGGGGTAGCTCCTCAGGGCCGCACCACTTTGCGTGGTTCGTTGCGCCGGGGCCGGCGTCTCTCACGTCGCGTCTGCGCCGCTGGGGCCGGCGTCTCTCGCGTCGCGTCAATCAAATCCCTTATGATTATACAGTGGAAGTGAGAAATAGATTTAAGGGACTAGATCTGATTGATAGAGTGCCTGATGAACTATGGACGGAGGTTCGTGACATTGTACAGGAGACAGGGACCAAGACCATCCCCATGGAAAAGAAATGCAAAAGAGCGAAATGGCTGTCTGAGGAGGCCTTACAAATAGCTGTGAAAAGAAGAGAGGCGAAAAGCAAAGGAGAAAAGGAAAGATATGAGCATCTGAATGCAGAGTTCCAAAGAATAGCAAGGAGAGATAAGAAAGCCTTCCTCAGTGATCAATGCAAAGAAATAGAGGAAAACAACAGAATAGGAAAAATAAGAGACCTCTTCAAGAAAATTAGAGATTCCAAGGGAATATTTCATGCAAAGATGGGCGCGATAAAGGACAGAAATGGTATGGACCTAACAGAAGCAGAAGATATTAAGAAGAGGTGGCAGGAATACACAGAAGAACTGTACAAAAAAGATCTTCACGACCAAGATAGTCACGATAATGTGATCACCGACCTAGAGCCAGACATCTTGGAATGTGAAGTCAAGTGGGCCTTAGAAAGCATCACTACGAACAAAGCTAGTGGAGGTGATGGAATTCCAGTGGAGCTATTTCAAGTCTTGAAAGATGATGCTGTGAAAGTGCTGCACTCAATATGCCAGCAAATTTGGAAAACTCAGCAGTGGCCACAGGACTGGAAGAGGTCAGTCTTCATTCCAATCGCAAAGAAAGGCAATGCCAAAGAATGTTCAAACTACCGCACAATTGCACTCATCTCACACGCTAGTAAAGTCATGCTCAAAATTCTCCAAGCCAGGCTTCAGCAGTATGTAAACCGTGAACTCCCAGATGTTCAAGCAGGTTTTAGAAAAGGCAGAGGCACCAGAGATCAAATTGCCAACATCCGCTGGATCATGGATAAAGCAAGAGAGTTCCAGAAAAACATCTATTTCTGCTTCCTTGACTATGCCAAAGCCTTTGACTGTGTGGATCACAATAAACTGTGGAACATTCTGAAAGAGATGGGAATCCCAGACCACCTGACCTGCCTCTTGAGAAACCTGTATGCAGGTCAGGAAGCAACAGTCAGAACTGGACATGGAACAACCGACTGGTTCCAAATAAGAAAAGGTGTACGTCAAGGTTGTATATTGTCACCTTGCTTATTTAACTTATATGCAGAGTACATCATGAGGAATGCTGGGCTGGAAGAAGCACAAGCTGGAATCAAGATTGCCGGGAGAAATATCAATAACCTCAGATATGCAGATGACACCACCCTTATGGCAGAAAGTGAAGAGGAACTCAAAGGCCTCTTGATGAAAGTGAAAGAGGAGAGTGAAAAGGTTGGCTTGAAGCTCAACATTCAGAAAACAAAGATCATGGCATCTGGTCCCATCACTTCATGGGAAATAGATGGAAAAACAGTGGAAACAGTGTCAGACTTTGTTTTTTTGGGCTCCAAAATCACCGCAGATGCTGATTTCAGCCATGAAATTAAAAGACGCTTACTCCTTGGAAGGAAAGTTATGACCAACCTTGATAGTATATTAAAAAGCAGAGACATTACTTTGCCAACCAAGGTCCGTCTAGTCAAGGCAATGGTTTTTCCCGTGGTCATGTATGGATGTGAGAGTTGGACTGTGAAGAAAGCTGATCGCCGTAGAATCGATGCTTTTGAACTGTGGTGTTGGAGAAGACTCTTGAGAGTCCCTTATACTGCAAGGAGATCCAACCAGTCCATTCTAAAGGAGATCAATCCTGGATGTTCATTGGAGGGACTGATGCTAAAGCTGAAACTGCAATACTTTGGCCACCTCATGCGACGAGTTGACTCACTGGAGAAGACTCTGATGATGGGAAAGTTTGGGGGCGGGAGGAGAAGGGGACGACGGAGAATGAGATGGCTGGATGGCATCACCGACTCTGTGGACATGAGTTTGAGTGTACTCCGGGAGTTGGTGATGGACAGGGAGGCCTGGCGTGCTGTGATTCATGGGTTCGCGGAGAGTTGGACACGACTGAGCGATTGAACTGAACTGAACTGAACTGAACTGAAACATATTTATGTCTGTTTTTTTTAAGCTTATTCTTATTGATCTCTTTGCCTTGCCTTCAAATAATGACAGCTGTTTTAATTACTGTGTATTTTGACATGATATATATGCTTATACATGTTCCCTGGTGGCTCAGACGGTAGAAATGCTGCCTACAATGCTCGAGACCCAGGTTCAAATCCTGGGTTGGGAAGATCTCCTGGAGAAGGAAATGACAACTGACTACAGTATTCTTGACTGGAAAATCCCATGGACGGATGAGTCTGGTAGACTGCAGTCCGTGCGGTCGCAAAGAATCAGAAACAACTGAGTGACTTCACATTCTTTCTTTCTTTCTTATACATGTTACATAAATATTCATGTGTATGTGTTAATCATTCAGTCATGTTGGACTCTATGTGACTGCATGGACTGTAGCCCACCAGGGTTGAACCTGGGTCTCCTGCATTGCAAGTAGCCTCTTTACCATCTTAGCCACAAGGGAAGACTAACAGGTATTTCCCTGACCGGGAGTAAAACCCAGATCATGGTGGTGAGAATGCTGAATCTTAACCACTAGTGCACCAGGGAACTTAAATATTCATATCTGGTATAATTTGTTCTCACCATTCTTTTTCATGTCTTTCTTGATACTTTAGTGTTTTATCTTTCAGTTGAGTTTTGCAGTTAGTTTGACAATTTCCTTAAAAATTGTTCTGTATTAAATACATAAATTACTTTGGGGAAAATTGGTAACATTAAATCTTCTCATCCAGGAATATAACTTTTCTTTCTGTTTCTCTTATTTTTTTTTTTTAATTGGAGGCCAACTAATTTACAATATTATATTGGTTGGTTTTGCCATACACTGACATGAATCCACCATGGGTGTACATGTGTTCCCCTTCTTGAACCCCCCTCCCACCTCCCTTCTCCCCAGATCCTCCCTCTGGGCCATCCCCGTGCACCAGCCCCGAGCATCCGGTATCAGGGGTCGAACCTGGACTGGTGATTCGTTTCACATATGATAATATACATTTTTCAATTCCGTTCTCCCAAATCATCCCATCCTCACCCTCTCCCACAGAGTCCCAAAGACTGTTCTATACACCTGTGTCTTTTTGCTGTCTCGTAGACAGGGTTAAGGTTACCATCTTTCTAAGTTCCATATACATTCGTTAGTATACTGTATTGGTGTTTTTCTTTCTGGTGTACTTCACTCTGTATCAGTTCAGTTCAGTTCAGTTGCTCAGTCGTGTCCAACTCGTTGCAACCCCATGAATCACAGCACACCAGGCTTCCCTGTCCATCACCAACTCCCAGAGTTCACTCAAACCCATTTTCATCGAGTCAGTGATGCAATCCAGCCATCTCATTCTCTGTCGTCCACTGCTCCTCCTAACCCCAATCCTTCCCAGCATCAGAGTATTTTCTAGTGTATCAACTCGTCTCGTCACTCTGTATAATAGGCTCCAATTTCATCCACCTCATTAGAACTGATTCAAATATATTATTTTTGATGGCTGAATAACACTCCATTGTGTATATGAACAAAAGCTTTCTTATCCATTCATCTGCAGATGGACATCTAGGTTGCTTCCATGGTTGCTATTATAAACAGTGCTGCAATGAACATTGGAGTACATGTGTCTCTTTCAATTCTGGTTTCCTCAGTGTGTATGCCCAGGAGTGCGATTGCTGGATCATACAGCAGTTCTATTTCCAGGATTTTGAGGAATCTCCACACTGTTCTCCATAGTGGCTGTACTAGTTTGCATTCCCATCAACAGTGTAAGAGGGTTCCCTTTTCTCCACAGCCTCTCCAGCATTTATTGCATGTAGACTTTGGGATAGCATCCATTCTGACAGGTGTGAAATGGTATCTCACTGTGATTTTGATTTGCATTTCTCTGATTATGAAGGATGTTGAGCATTGTCTCATGTGTTTGTAAACCATCTTTATGTCTTCTTTGGAGAAATGTCTGTTTAGTTCTTTGGCCCATTTTTTGATTGGGTCATTTATTTTTCTGGAATTGAGCTGCAGGAGCTGCTTGTATATTTTGGAGATTAATCCTTTATCGGTTGCTTCATTTGCTATTATTTTCTCCCATTCTGAAGGCTGTCTTTTCACCTTGCTTATAGTTTCCTTTGCTGTGCAGAAGCTTTTGATTTCAATTAGGTCTCATTTGTTTATTTTTGCTTTTATTTCCAATATTCTGAGAGGTGGGTCATGGAGGATCCTGCTGTGATTTATGTCAGAGACTGTTTTGCCTACATTCTCCTCTAGGAGTTTTATAGAATCTGATCTTACATTTAGCTCTCTAATCCATTTTGAGTTTATTTTGTTGTATGGTGTTAGGAAGTGTTCTAGTTTCATTCTTTTACAAGTGGCTGCCCAGTTTTCCCAGCACCACTTGTTAAAGAGACTGTCTTTTCTCCATTTTATATTCTTGCCTCCTTTGTCGAAGATAAGGTGTCCATAGGTGCGTGGATTTATCTCTGGGCTTTCTATTTTGTTCCATTGATCTATATTTCTGTCTTTATGCCAGTATCATACCATCTTGATGACTGTGGCTTTGTAGTAGAGCCTGAAGTCCGGCAGGTTAATTCCCCCAGTTCCATTCTTCTTCCTCAAGATTGCTTTGGCTATTTGAGGTTTTTTTGTATTTCCATACAAATTGTGAGATTATTTGTTCTAGTTCTGTGAAAAATATCGTTGGTAGCTTGATAGGTATTGCATTGAATGTATCAATTACTTTGGGTAGTATACTTATTTTCACAATATTTATTCTTTCAATCCATGAACATGGTATATTTCTCCATCTATCAGTTTCCTCTTTGATTACTTTCACCAGTGTTTTATAGTTTTCTATGTACAAGTCTTTTGTTTCCTTAGGTAGATATATACCTAAATATTTAATTATTTTCGTTGCAACAGTGAATGGAATAATTTCCTTAATTTCTCTTTCTATTTTCTCATTATTAGTGTGTAGGATTGCAAGGGATTTCTGTGTGTTGATTTAGTATCCTGCAACTTTACTGTATTCATTGATTAGCTCTAGTAGTTTTCTGGTAGAGTCTTTAGGGTTTTCTGTGTAGAGGATCATGTCATCAGCAAACAGTGAAATTTTACTTCTTTTCCAATTTGTATTCCTTTTATGTCTTTTTCTGCTCTGAGTGCTGTAGCCAAAACTTCCAGAACTATGTTGAATAGTAGTGGTGAGAGTGTGAACCCTTGTCTTGTTCCTGACATTAGGGGAAATGCTTTCAGTTTTTCACCATTGAGGATAATGTTTGCTGTGGGTTTGTCATATATAGCTTTTATTATGTTGAGGTATGTCCCTTCTATTCCCACTTTCTGGAGGGTTTTTAACATAAATGGATGTTGAATTTTGTCGAAGACTTTCTCTGACTCTATTGAGATAATCATATGATTACTTTTTTTTCAGTTTGTTAATGTGGTGTATTACATTGATTGGTTTGCAGATATTGAAGAATGCTTGCATTCCTGGGATAAATCCCACTTGGTCATGATGTATGATCTTCTTAATGTGTTGTTGGATTCTGATTGCTAGAATTTTGTTAAGGATTTTTGCATCTATGTTCATTAGTGATATTGGCCTATGGTTTTCTTTTGTGTGTGTGTGTGTGTGGGATCTTTACCAGGTTTTGGGATTAGGGTGATGGTGGTCTCATAGAACGATTTTGGAAATTTCCTTTCCTCAGCAATTTTCTGGAAGAGTTTGAGTAGAATAGGTGTTAGCTCTTCTCTAAATTTTTGGTAGAATTCAGCTGTGAAGCCGTCTGGACCTGAGCTTTTGTTTGCTGGAAGATTTCTGATTACAGCTTCTCTTTCCGTGCTTGTGATGTGTCTATTAAGATTTTCTGTTTCTTCCTGGTTCACTTTTGGAAAGTTGTACTTTTCTAAGAATTTGTCCATTTCTTCCAAGTTATTCATTTTATTGCCATATAATTGCTGATAGTATTCTCTGATAATCCTTTGTATTTGTGTGTTGTTGGTTGTGATCTCTCCCTTTGTTTCTTGATGAGTCTGGCTAGTGGTTTGTCAATTTTATTTACCTTCTCAAAGAACCAACTTTTGGCTTTGTTGATTTTTGCTATGATCTGTTTCTTTTGCATTTATTTCTGCCCTAATTTTTAAGATTTCTTTCCTTCTACTAACCCTGGGGTTCTTCATTTCTTCCTTTTCTACTTTCTTTAGATGTAGAGTTAGGTTATTGAGTTGATTTTTTCTTGTTTCTTGAGGTGTGCCTGAATTGCTATGAACCTTCCGTATTAAAGTCTTGCACTATTATTGCGTTGTTGTTAATTTCCCCTTTCATACTTGTTAGTAATTGTCTTACATATTGTGGTGCTCCTAAGTTGGGTGCATGAATATTTATAATTGTTATTTCTACTTCTTGGATTGATCCTTTGATCATTATGTAGTGTCCTTCTTTGTCTCTTTTCACAGCCTTTGTTTTAAAGTCTATTTTATCTGATATGAGTATTGCGACTCTTGCTTTCTTTTGGTTTCTATTTGCGTGGAGTATCTTTTTCCAGCCCTTCACTTTCAGTCATTATGTGTCCCTCGTTTTGAGGTGGGTCTCTTGTAGACAACATATATGGTGGTCTTGTTTTTGTATCCATTCAGCCAGCCTTTGTCTTTTGGTTGGGGCATTCAACCCATTTAAGTTTAAGGTAATTATTGATAAGTATGATCCCATTGCCATTTTCTTTATTGTTTTGGGTACGAGTTTATATATACTTTCTGTGTTTCTTGTCTAGAGAAGATCCTTTAGTATTTGTTGGAGAGCTGGTTTGGTGATGATGAATTCTCAGCTTTTGCTTGTCTGTAAAGCTTTTGATTTCTCCTTCATACCTGAATTAGATCCTTGCTGGGTATAGTAATCTGGGCTGTAGGTTACTTTCTTTCATCACTTTAAGTATGTCTTGCCATTCTCTCCTGGCCTGAAGAATTTCTGTTGTTATCCTCATGGGAATCCCCTTGTGTGTTATTTTTGCTTTTCACTTGCTGCTTTTAATATTTGTTCTTTGTGTTTGATCTTTGTCAATTTGATTAATATGTGTCTTTGAATATTTCGCCTTGGGTTTATCCTGTTAGGGACTCTCTGGGTTTCTTGGCCTTGGGTGATTATTTTCTTCCCCATTTTAGGGAATTTTTCAACTATTAACTCCTCAAGTATTCTCCCAAGGTCTTTCTTTTTCTCTTCTTCTTCTGGGACTCTTAAGATTCCAATGTTGGGGCGTTTATCATTGTCCCAGAGGTCTCTAATGTTGTCCTCATTTCTTTTAATTCTTTTTTCTTTTTCCGTCTCTGTTTCATTTATTTCTACAATTCTATCTTCTAGCTCGCTTATCCTGTCTTCTGCATCCGTTATTCTATTGTTTGTTCCCTCCAGAGTGTTTCTGATCTCATCCCTTGCATTATTCATTGCATATTGACTCTTTTTTTATTTCCTCTAATCCCTTATTAAACCTTTCTTACATCTTCTCAATCCTTTTGTCCAGGTTATTTATCTGTAACTCCATTTTGCTTTCAAGATTTTGAATCATTTTCACCATAAACATTCGAAATTCTTTATCAGGTAAATTCCCTATATCTTCCTCTTTTGTTTGTGTTGGTGGGCATTTATCCTGTTCCTTTACCGCTGGGTATTTCTCTGTCTCTTCATCTTGCTTATATTGCTGTGCTTGGGGGTGGCCTTTCCGTCTTCTGACAGTTTGTGGAGTTCTCTTTATTATGTAGTTTCCTTGTTGTGTGTGGGGTTGGACGGGTGGCTTGTCAAGGTTCCCTGTTTAGGGAAGCTTGTGTAGGTGTTCTGGTGGGTGGAGCAGGGTTTTTTATCTCTAGGGTGCAGTGAAGTGTCCAGTAATGAGTTTGAGATGTCAATGGGTTTGGAGTGGCTTTGGGCAGCCTATATATTGAAGCTCAGGGCTATTCTCCTGTGTTGCTGAAGAATTTGTGTGGTATGTCTTTCTCAAACTTGCTGACCCTTGGGTGTTGCCTGGTTTCAGTGTATGTATGGAGGCATTTGATGAGCACCTATCAATTAATGTTCCCTGGAACAGGAGATCTCTGGTGTTCTCAGGATTTGGACTTAAGCTTCTGCCTCCGGTTTTCAGTCTTATTCTTGCAGTAAGCTCAAGACTTCTCCATGTGTTACTTCCAAGGCAGTTCCTTCTGTTGTAAAAGCTCTTCTGTTTGCTGGTCTCTTCAGTGTCTAATTTCTGTCCTGACACCATGAGGCAGTGGTGGACACTTTTTTCGGTTCACCTGTTTAGTCCTGCTGTGGGGAGGGAGGAACGCTGCTAACAAATATCCCTGGCATCTGTGGGGAGTGCTCACAGTGTCTCGGCCACACTGGGTTTGCCCCCGCTCGGTCGTGTGACCTTTCGCTGTTTATGCTGCTCAGGCTCTAGGTTGCTCTGCTGGGAACTGTCCGCAGCCAGTGCTGGGTTGCATGCATTTCCGAGGTCTGAGTGGCTCAGATTCAGGTACTCGGGTACTCCACAGAGGCGCAGACTCGGTTGGGCCTGCGTTTTGTGCCTTCCCATGTTCTAGCAGCTCAGGTGACCAGGCATTTGGAGAGCATGGTCGCTATGACTTGTCGCCTCCCCAGTCCCTGCCGCTCGGTTTTCTGGGTGTACAACTGGCACACATTCACAGGTGGATATCGACCGGCCCGAACCCAAGAAGTCTTGGTTAGCAATGAAGCATGCCTGCAGCTTGTTTTGGAAAGCCTCTCTGGGGCTGCGGTTGCCCCCTTCCAGCTCTGGCTGCCCTCCCTGCCTGTCCCGGTGGGGTTGGGGGTGGTGGGCCGACCACAGCCAGCTTGCTCTGCTCAGTCCTTTGTTCTGTGAGTTGGGAATGGTGGAGTCTTAGGCTGGGGCATTTTGCCTTTTCGCAGGCTTTTCGCCTTTTAGCTGCACAGTCTGCTTCGCTATCTCCTGTTAACACCCTCAGATTGCCCTCGGGATGTTCAGGTCTGGTCCTCTCTCTAAGCACTGCTACCCACCGCCTCCCTTCCCAGTCCCCGCATGCTAGTAGGGGGTTCAGAAGTCTGTGCCACTTCTCCGCTGGGAGTTTCCTCTGGGCACTTAGTTTGTGGGTTTTAATTATTTATTTCTTTTTTCTCCTGGTTATGTGGCCCTCCGAGTTTCCAAGGCTCACCACAGACTTGTCCATGAGTGTTTCCAGGTGTTTGGAAAATTCTATTTTTTTTTTTTTTTTCTTTTCTTTTAGGCCTCCCTTCCCGGGACGGAGCTCCATCGTTCCCTCTTTTGCCTCTCTTTTTATCTTTTATACTATTTCCTACCTCCTTTTGAAGCCAATGGGCTGCTTTTCTCGGTGCTTGATGTCCTCTGCCAGCTTTCATAAGTTGTTTTGTGGAATTTATTCAATGTTCAAATGTTCTTTTGCTGATTTTGTGGGGAAGAAAGTGGTAGCCCCGTCCTATTCCTCCACCATCTTTCTGGTCTCCCTTTCTGTTTCTTTAGTTCATCTTTTATTTCCTTTGATAGAATTTTATAGATTTATTTGCATCATTATTATGCAGTTTTTAAAGGATATATGCCTAAAAGACATAGTAGAAAAACATCTGGTTATTGAATTTTGTTTGCTACTTTTTGTGAGCTGCAGTACTATCAGAATACAACAGACTACAACAAAAGGAGGTCATTTGAAAGCAAAAATATGCGTTAGTATACTGTATTGGTGTTTTTATTTCTGGCTTACTTCACTCTGTATAATTGGCTCCAGTTTCATATATATAGAATTTAGAAAGATGATATTGATAACCCTGTATATGAGACAGCAAAAGAGACACAGAGATATAGAACAATCTTTTGGACTCTGTGGGAGACGGCGAGGTTGGGATGATTTGGTAGAATGGAATTGAAACCTGTATATTATCATATGTGAAATGAATCGCCAGTCCAGGTTCGATGCATGATACAGGATGCTTGGGGCTGGTGTACTGGGATGAACCAGAAGGATGGAATGGGGAGGGAGGAGGGAGGGTGGTTCAAGATGGGGAACACATGTGTACCCGGGGCAGATTCATGTCAATGTGTGGCAAAACCAATACAATAATGTAAAGTAATTTGCTTCCAATTAAAATAAATAAATTAAAAACAAAGAAAATAAAGCAAAAATAAGAGAGTTGCATAGGTTTTTAATAAAGATTCTTTACGCCACTGGTCAATGCTTCCAGACAGCTGACAAGTAGATGAGAAACAGTGCTATTTGAGAAAGCTACCGGTATGGAGGGCCTTCCAAACTTATTTTAAAACCTTCTTGTAAATTTCTCTCCCGATAAGGAAAATGCATGCATAAATGTCCTGGGTGTCAGAAAGTCAAGTAGCACTGCTTCTTAAGGGAGTGTGTTATTTCATGTAGATCTAGGGAAGGGACTAACTAAGGTGGGAGCCACAGGTTGGAAGTCTGATGATTGGTTGGAAATAGGAAACCACAAGTCTGGTATACAGATTCAACTATCACTTCCTTAACAAGGAATCTAATATTGACTGTGAGGCAGTGGAGTCCTTTCGACTGAGACGACAAATGGCCACATAAGGATTTAACAGTGTGTTACTGTGAAATTCTCAGTTCTGGCAAGAAAGGAGCACAATATTTCTCAACATTTAAAGCACCTCCGAAGACTCTTGAGAGTCCCTTATACTGCAAGGAGATCCAACCAGTCCATTCTAAAGGAGATCAATCCTGGATGTTCATTGGAGGGAGTGATGCTAAAGCTGAAACTGCAATACTTTGGCCACCTCATGCGACGAGTTGACTCACTGGAAAAGACTCTGATTCTGGGAAAGGTTGGGGGCGGGAGGAGAAGGGGACGACAGAGAATGAGATGGCTGGATGGCATCACCGACTCTGTGGACATGAGTTTGAGTGTACTCCGGGAGTTGGTGATGGACAGGGAGGCCTGGCGTGCTGTAATTCATGGGGTCACAGAGAGTCGGACAGGACTGAGCGACTGAACTGAACTGAAATGAACTGAAATGCCTATTACAAGCCCAACAGGAAATATGCTTCTAAATAGTATCACTTTCAAAATAAGAATCTGCTGCTCTATTTAATATCCTTTGGTCACTGTGTAGAAAATCACTCTAAATAGAAAGGGCAAGGTAAATCAGCATATGGGTTCTCTCCACCTCCACAAAAAAATCAAAGTGTACTCTTGTTGCCAAGAATATGTTTCTTGCTAGTGACCATTGTTTATTGCTTTCTATTTCTACATTTTATATATATAGAACTTTTACTGTGATTGCATTTGGTGGTGAGATACACAATTTTGCAATTTACTAAATAGTCAACTATGTCAAAAGAAAATAAAGACTGAAGGGATAAAGATAGAATGCTGAGAAAAAGTTTCATTGTCAGGCAGGAAATAAAGGTTATGCTATGTAAACTAAGGGAGAGGCCTGGAAAAGGCAGGTGTTTTTGGTTTGTTTTTCAGCAGAAAAAGGCAATTTCAGTCCCATGTTTAGAAAGCAAAGTCTCTAAGTGATGTTGACTGGTTGGCAATATCTAGATCAAATTCTAAGCATTGGATACATTCTTACTTGATTGTGAAAATTCCAGGAAGTGGGCTTTACTGCTTACAGGAAGCAAACAATCCAGGTTTATGAGCTTCCCAGGTGGCATCAATGGTAAAGAACCTACCTACTTATGCAGGAGACAGTAAGAAATGTGAGTTCAATCTCTGGGTTTGGAAGATTACCTGTAGGAAGGCATGGCAACCCACTCCAGTTTTCTTGCCTAGAGAATCCCATGGACAGAGGAGCCTGGAAGGCTATAGTCCATAGGATCACACAGAGTCAGACATGACTTAGCATCCATGTAGTTGCCATTTTAACAGAAGTCAGGGCTGAACTGTTATCAGCAGATTAGACAGCCAGGTCAAGATTCACTGAATATACGACAAGGTGACACATCTAAATCTCATTCCACGCTAGGTTCTTCATCCAGAGGGTTTCTCTTCAGATTTACACAGTTACAGTGTGCATGACTCTGTGTGTGTGTGTGCACTTAGTCCATCAGTCGTGTTCAATTTTTGAAACCCCAAGGTCTGGAGCCCACTAGGCTCCTCTGTCTATGGGATTTTCAGGCAATAATACTGGAACAGGTTGCCATTCCCTGCTCCATGGGATCTTCCAGACCCAAGGAGTGAATCTGCTTCTCTTTTGTTGCTTGCATTGGCCGGTGGATTCTTTACCAAAATTCCCACCTGGGAAGCCCCAACACACCGTATCTAGGCATGAGCATACCCTTTGGGGAGAGTAGGGAAATATATGCAGGTTTGTATGGAGTTAATATTTTACATGAGATATTGATGTATTTTTTGAAATATATAAAAATTCTATATGACGCTCATTAATTAGAGGCGCTTCCCTGGTCGCTCAGCTGGTAAAGAATCTGCCTGCAATGCAGTAGACCTGGTTTGATTCCTGGGTTAGGAAGGGCCACTGGAGAAGAGACAGACTATTCCTATCGCTATTACTCCAGTATTCATGGGTTTCCCTGGTGGCTCAGAGTGTAAAGAATCTGCCTGCAATGTCTCCAAAGGGAGACCTGGGTTTGATCCCTGTGTTAGGAAGATCCCCTAGAGGAGGACATGGCAACTCACTCCCGTATTCTTGCCTGGAGAATCCCCATAGACAGAGGAGGACAGAGAATCCCCTTTGGACATTCATTTTCAAAGAGAGAATTAGAAAGCTACTGATTTTTGTTTGTTTCTTACTTGCTTGCTTGTTTTTGTGGGTTTTATCTCTAGCCTCAGTTCCACCTTTTCTTTCAGTAATGGCACCTGCTTCTTTCTGATCACAAGACAAACATGTTTTTATGCATTTTCTAATTCTCTAAGCACAATGATTAGGTTAAGAATAGCATGCTTCCAATCATTATCTTGGATTTTATACAAAGAACTCACTCATTTTTCAATAAATATTTTGGGGTATTAACTTAATGATAGCGTTTTGACTATGCTAAGGACATAGCAGTGACTAAAGATATTGAAAAAAAAAATTCCCATTCTCACAGAGTTCATTATTTTTGTTTGTGAAAATGCAGATAAAAATTTAAATAAGTCTTTCTACATATAATTATTAATTATGCTTAAACAATAAATTGAAATAACCTATATTTTAAAAGCAATTTAATTATATAATTAAGTATATAACTGTTCAATGTAAGTCATACTATTTTCATCACAATGTAGGTAATCCCAAATTCGATAGAAAAAGCAACTTCACATTATAGTCAACTCTCTTAATACACCACATTAACAAACTGAAAAATAAAAATCATATGATTATCTCAATAGATGCAGAGAAAGCCTTCGACAAAATTCAACATCCATTTATGATAAAAACCCACCAGAAAGTGGGAATAGAAGGGACATACCTCAACATAATAAAAGCTATATATGACAAACCCATAGCAAACATTATCCTCAATAGTGAAAAACTGAAAGCATTTCCTCTAAAGTCAGGAAAAAAACAAGGGTGCCCACTCTCACCACTACTATTCAACATAGTTCTGGTACCACAATCAGAGCAGAAAAAGACATAAAAGGAATACAAATTGGAAAAGAAGTAAAACTTTCACTGTTCGCTGATGACATGATCCTCTACACAGAAAACCCTAAAGATTCTACCAGAAAACTACTAGAGCTAATCAATAAATACAGTAAAGTTGCAGGATATAAAATTAACACACAGAAATCCCTTGCATTCCTATACACTAATAATGAGAAAATAGAAAGAGAGATTAAGGAAACTATTCCATTCACTGATGCAACGAAAATAATTAAATACTTAGGAATATATCTACCTAAGGAAACAAAAGACTTGTACATAGAAAACTATAAAACACTAGTGAAAGTAATCAAAGAGGACACTAAAAGATGGAGAAATATACCATGTTCGTGGATTGGAAGAACCAATACTGTAAAAATGAATGTACTACCCAAAGTAATTCATGCATTCAATGAAATCCCTATCAAGCTACCAACGATATTTTTCACAGAGCTAGATCAAATAATCTCACAATTTGTATGGAAATACAAAAAAACCTCAAATAGCCAAAGCAATCTTGAGGAAGAAGAATGGAACTGGGGGAATTAACCTGCCGGACTTCAGGCTCTACTACAAAGCCACAGTCATCAAGATGGTATGATACTGGCATAAAGACAGAAATATAGATCAATGGAACAAAATAGAAAGCCCAGAGATAAATCCACGCACCTATGGACACCTTATCTTCGACAAAGGAGGCAAGAATATAAAATGGAGAAAAGACAGTCCCTTTAACAAGTGGTGCTGGGAAAACTGGGCAGCCACTTGTAAAAGAATGAAACTAGAACACTTCCTAACACCATACAACAAAATAAACTCAAAATGGATTAGAGAGCTAAATGTAAGATCAGATTCTATAAAACTCCTAGAGGAGAATGTAGGCAAAACAGTCTCTGACATAAATCACAGCAGGATCCTCCATGACCCACCTCTCAGAATATTGGAAATAAAAGCAAAAATAAACAAATGAGACCTAATTAAAATCAAAAGCTTCTGCACAGTAAAGGAAACTTTAAGCAAGGTGAAAAGACAGCCTTCAGAATGGGAGAAAATAATAGCAAATGAAGCAACCGATAAAGGATTAATCTCCAAAATATACAAGCAGCTCCTGCAGCTCAATTCCAGAAAAATAAATGACCCAATCAAAAAATGGGCCAAAGAACTAAACAGACATTTCTCCAAAGAAGACATAAAGATGGTTTACAAACACATGAAAAAATGCTCAACATCCCTCATAATCAGAGAAATGCAAATCAAAATCACAGTGAGATACCATTTCACACCTGTCAGAATGGATGCTATCCCAAAGTCTACATGCAATAAATGCTGGAGAGGCTGTGGAGAAAAGGGAACCCTCTTACACTGTGGATGGGAATGCAAACTAGTACAGCCACTATGGAGAACAGTGTGGAGATTCCTCAAAAACCTGGAAATAGAACTGCTGTATGATCCAGCAATCGCACTCCTGGGCATACACACCGAGGAAACCAGAATTGAAAGAGACACATGTACTCCAATGTTCATTGCAACACTGTTTATAATAGCCAGGACATGGAAGCAACCTAGATGTCCATCTGCAGATGAATGGATAAGAAAGCTTTTGTACATATACACAATGGAGTATTACTCAGACATTAAAAAGAATGCGTTTGAATCAGTTCTAATGAGGTGGATGAAACTGGAGCCTATTTTACAGAGTTAAGTAAGCCAGAAAGAAAAACACCAATACAGTATACTAACACATATATATGGAATTTAGAAAAATGCAAATAATAACCCTGTATACGAGACAGCAAAAGAGACACAGATGTATAGAACAGTCTTTGGGACTCTGTGGGAGAGGGTGAGGGTGGGATGATTTGGGAGAATGGCATTGAAACATGTATGTTCTCATATGTGAAATGAATCACCAGTTCAGGGTCGATGCATGTTACAGGATGCTCGGGGCTGGTGTGCAGGGATGACCCAGAGGGAGGATAAAGGGAAGAGGTAGGTGGGAGGGGGGTTCAGGAATTGGAACTCATGTACACCCGGGGCGGATTCATGTCAATGTATGGCAAAACCAACCAATATAATATTGTAAAGTAATTTAGCCTCCAATAAAAAACTATATATATATATATATAGTCAACTCTCTTTAGATACATGAATTTAATAAACAGTACCTTTTCTATATTGTCCAAATAGTTGCAATCCAAAATATTTTCTTTTAATTTTTAACAGACCTTAGTTATGATATTAAGGAACACTTAAAATATCAAATGGGAGTAGAGTGAAACTGTATTCTTCAAAGTCAATTATATCCCGAATTTTATATAGAAGTTTCATTGACATCATTATAAGGGGTTTTGCTAAACACATATAGTGTATAATTGCAGCCAAACTACCTGGGTTAAAATGTCAACTTTGAAATTTACTGTCTTATTTACTGAGACTGTTCATTTAATTTCTTTGTTCCTCTATTTCCAATATATGATATTATATTCTTCCAGTGGCTGGCTGCTCTAAGGTATACAAGAGTGATTTTTGTCTGTTTGTTTTCCAAAAGTCAGAACAGGACTTGGCACATGGAAATAATATAACAAGTTAGAGCCTCAGTTCTCATATTTAATCCCATCTCCTTGTGACCACATGCATTTATCTATAAGATGGTTTGCTGCAGTTATGTTACAACGAATGGATGTTGTCAGTTTACTCTGGGAATAGCTAAGTAGCCCATATGGAAATCAAACACACATTCATTTTATTTGAACCAGGCTCAAACCAGATGAGCAAATTGGCCTGTATACAGAGTTGGCTGCAGTGATTAGGTCATAAAATAGGGGAATTCATTTAGAAACTGTGGTTTCATATATTATAGAACTCAAAGTAAACCATGAATATAGCTCTGTGTCACTGTCCTACATCAGGTGTTTCTCTGTGGAATTATTAATATTCTAGGGAGGCCGTTTCTGTGTGGAAACATGTGTTTACGTTGCAAAGATAATGGGCCTAAAATGAGAAGAGTGATGTAGATATGTGCTGAGGGCACAGGGCTGTGCTTCTGGTGGCTTGTTAAAATCAGTGGGTGCACACAGAGACAATAGCACAAAGAACATGATGAGATGATTACTAAGTGCTTTAAACCACAATTAATTACACAAATTATGCATATTAAGTGAACAAGAATTAACCACTCATTTTGTATGTGCCTATTTGTAACAATAGGTGGCCTGGCAGATAGAAGAAACCAAGGGATCAGAAGAATACTCATTCTCTCTAAAATATCACATGAACCAGAGCAATATTGTTTGCTCTAGATTCACTGTAAAAATGGAAGAAAAAAAAGAGGTGGATATAAAACACAGCAAGCTAAAAGTTAGTTAATATAAAATGTCACACACATATATACACACAGTAGTTCCTTCTCAAGTATTTAAAGTCCCAGAACTTAATACTATACTGAGTAAATCATTCTCACACATTTATAAATGCTAATAAAACATATCTAGAAGTATCTGAACTCTACAGCCTATAGATTCCAGGAGTTAAAGTACTGGGGAAAAAATTAAAAATTTCAAAGTCTGAATGAGAATATATAGGGAGATAAGTAAAAAGAATTTTGACTTCTTAGCCAGAAGATAAAAAAGGATTTATTAACACATTTCAGTGATGTAAACTATTATTTTCCATGCATCTTTTCTGTACCTAATGCTGTACACCTTTTTTAAGATGTTAGATTAACTGCTGTTTTTGGAAATTATTATTACTTTTTAAAATTTTGAATCACCTGTTACATGTGTGCTAGGTAGGCAATCTAATAATAGATACTGTGCAGCCATTTTTAAAGTTTCAAGAGTTTCCTCTATCTTGTGAATCAGCAAACTTGTTTCGTGGATTGCATGAAAATAAGACCTTGGACTCAAGGAAGCTAAGAATTGTCCACAAATGAGTGCCATGGAGATATAATCCTAGGATTTTCAAGAGGGTGCTTATGCATTAACTAAATTGACCTGTACTCTAAGACTAACTTTCTCTGTATCCTTTGTGTTTTTCCATGAGTGTTTAGAGACTCTTTTTCTTTGGCTTGAGCGGGGCTGTGTGTCTCTCCTATAGCTGTACCGGTCACCTCTTCCAAGATGGTGCTATGGAGGAAATGGTTATCCTTTCAAAGGATAAACCAGGTCTGGTCTTGACTGTACTCAAAATCAACCAGTCTTCTGATTTAGGTCAATAGGGAGGTTAAAGTTTTGAATTATCTGTGAGAACCTGTGCAGTCAGGTGCAATTTAACTTCTGAGCCCAGCTTTCAGTAACCCAATTGTCAGTGCTCTCATGCCAGAGGTTTTCTCCCTGTTGTGAAAAGTGAAAACAAGCCTGGCTCATCTTTGCACATTCTTCTCCATACCTAGAATGCTGTTCCCTCCCAAGTCCAAACAGTTCCTTTCTCCTCATTTCCTTCTTTTGGCTCCTGCTCAACGTCCTCCTCAGTGAGAGCTTCCCAGACCAGCCCACAGAATTTAGGAGGCTTTCTCTGCATGTTCCATCACTTTACCTGTTACACATTTCTCCATGGCACTTTTCACCATTTGAATTAGTGTGCGTTTATTTTCTGTTTTTCTCTGCTACAAGACAAGTCACAGGAAGACAGGAACTTTGTATGTTTTGTTTACCAGCATTTAGAACAATGCTGGACACAGGGCATACCTTCAATACTTACCTGCTTCATGAATGAAAAACTGGAAGCATGAATAAATGGTATTGTCACTTTTATGTACTTGCCCCGTTTCCGTTACTAAAATTTAACTCTGAGAAGGCAATTCCTTCTGAAGTTAGCTCAACTAGATAGTCACTGTACAATCAGTGACTCAAATGTGTTTGTTGACATTTGAATAGGGAATGGAGACAATTTATTAAGGAAAAACATGAAAGAATAAATGGTTTAATTGCGGTTCAAGTTGTTTCAGATGAGAACTTCTCTGATTCTAATAAATTAACCAAAGGGCACAATGATTAATATTGTTGCAGGTCAGTGTTTGCATCATAATATAACCATTCGATAATTAGCAAATCATTATTGTGTGTCCATATTATGCTAGACACCGTGTCAGGACCTGAGGATACAATGGGAAGAAAGACACTGTTTCTATACTTCATGGGCTTGATGTGAACTGGGGAGAAAAAAGAGACAAACAGGTGGCTAATACAGTCTGATAAGATATCAGGTAGCAAGAGAACTGCTTCAGTGATAGGAATGAGGGGATGTTCCCAAAAATCATTATATGCATTACCACATAATTTAAGAATGCATAGCATGAATATAAAGATATGTATATATATATATATATATATATATATACATATGTAGCATTACTAAGATGAAGTTTAGAGTAAATCATTGTGATGGGAGAACACAGTCAAAGGAATGCTGAACAATTACACAGCTAGACAAGGGGAAATTAACTAAACAGATTAGAAAAACCTAAACATTAAGGTGGAAGTTGAGAGAAATTATCAGACTAACTTCAGCAACAGAACCTCAAGTAACAAGCATCTCTCAAAGTAACAGTGCAGCTAAGGTGAAAAACAGTAGCAGAAACTTCTATAAAACTGCAGTTAGTATGACTAGGAAAACTAAATCAGAGGTGCAATCAAAAGAAATTAACATTTGCTTTGGATGTCAGCGGTAAAAAAAGTGAGAAGTAAAGGGGTTATTTCTGCCTCAGGCAACTGGATGGATGGGTAGGGAAAACAAAAGAAAGGTCAGATTTAGGGAGTTATTTCATAAAGCTTTGTTCACAATTGAATATGTTCAGTTGAACTACTTGTGATGTCTAGCAGGTAGATGTAAACAAGTGATATTTGGGATTGGAGTTACAGAATGTGATCTTAATGGGTTAGAAATTTTAAGAAAATCCAAATTGCCAGTAACTAAATGGTAATTGTTTACTGATTTTGTATGAGAAATATCAGTGTAGTAATAACGATTCACATCGTATAGTGATTTATACATAGTATTTTCACAAATAAATTTTGATTGCAAATCATTGACTATAAAGCAAATAAATGGAATTAGAACTCCCTTTAGATTGTATGGTAAAATGTCAGCAAGTAACCTTATTAGACTACAGAAACATCCGATGCTAAGCCTGAACTTTCTCAATAACCCTGCTGCTTCTGGTTCAGTTCAAAGTGATACTGTTTTTTGTTTGTTTGTTTTGTTTTTTAACAATGCTGAGAAAACAAAGGCTATACATTAGTTCATGGGAAAATGTGCAAATAAAAAAAAATCACAGGAGTAGATAACTAAATTGTAACTTCAGGTATACCTGAGATGCCCCAAGGTTATGAATTTGAAGACTGAAGCCTTAAGTGTTATATTTATGGCCGTTTGGTGATCTGGTTTAGGTGTGCTGTTTCAATTTGGAGGTAGCTAGAAACTAACTAAGGAAATTCACATTCTTTTGGAAAACTGATTAGGGTTCATGTTATACCACTTTCAACTATAAATCTCTCTAAAAGAAACCTTTACTGAGGATGAAAGTCACCCATGGAAGCAGAAATCCCTGAACTGCCATCCTCCACTCCTGTATTCTAAGTCAGCAAATCAAGACACTTTTCTGGAGCAGGTTTAGCCAGCTCAAATTAATTCGGATAGAGACTGATTCTGTATATCTTGACCCTAAGTTTGTGCAGTCACTTTGAAAATGATGGACACTCTCTGAATTTGACTGAGCAACTTCTTTTCCTTGAACTGCTTTGGAAACTACTTCTGTATATCACACATTTTCCAAAGTAGAAATTCAAGGATTGTTTTTCTATCTCAGTACTGGCAGCGCAAATGACTTTAAGCAGTTGTAGTTCTGCCATCTGTAAGAGATGAATTTGTTCAATCAAGTTGAATCACTCTGCCAGTTCAGTCACTGCACCAGAAAACACTAGTTTTATCTGACTGTTCTTATTTTAAGTTTCAATTAATGTCTGAACTTCCACATTTTGTCCAAACTCATTACTTACATTTTTTGTAATGTTTGTGAAAAATCATTTAACTAGTTTAAGAAGTGACATGGAATAAAATCAGTGTTTGTGGTTGTTGTAGTTTGGTTGCTAAGTCATGTTTCTTTTATGACCCCATGGACTAGAGCCCACCAGACTCCTCCATCTATGAGATTCTCAGGCAAAAATACTGGAGTATGTTGCCATTTCCTTCTCCAAGGGATCTTCTGGACTCAGGGATTGAACCCATGTCTTCTGCATTGCAGGTGGATTCTTTACCACTGAGCCACCAGGAAAGCCCCCAAATCAGTGTTTGGGTTCTACTAAAAACATGTTTTAAGATTCACTCGTAATTAAAAGAATACTTTCTGCATTGTATTAGCTGAATTTTAGCCAACGCTCCTTACATATTTAGATATACATTAAGTCCTCTAGATGCAAACCTTCACACTGAAAACTTTCGAAAGTGTGAACATGCATGCATTCAATGTCCAATCATGTAAGTTAGTTCATTTGTCTGATGCACATTGTCATGTGTGTGTATCCTCTATACAAATGATTGAGCTTTTGTGTACTTTAATGTATAATATTCTATAGGGTACAGTAGTACAGTATCTTTATTTCAAGCTCAGATTGTCTGCAAGGAAATGTAAAAGCAGCAGTATATAGCTGCTTCTCTTAACTGAGTACAGAGACTAAATTTTGGGCTTCCCTGGTGGCTCAGATGGTAAAGAGTCTGCCTACCATGCAGGAGACCCAGGTTCTATCCCTGGGAAGATTTCCTGGAGAAGGAAATGGCAACCCACTCCAGTGTTCTTGCCTGGAAAGCCCCATGGATGGAGGAGCATGGCAGGCTATGGTTCATGGGGTTGCAAACAGGCTGATACAACTGAGTGATTTCACTTTCTTTCTTTCTCTTGGCTAACTTTGTTGGACTTATGAGTATGCTCTTCGAATGGAATTCTTTTGGCTGTGGGGGAAGTTACTCTAGTGTATTTTACATTCTTAATCTGTGTATACACATACACGCAACCGTTCAGCTGGTGTTTAAAATTTCTGATCTTCTGATCATTTTACATCAAATCTTTTTACACATCCAACTTTCTTCATCTTCATTTTCTTTACTCACCTACAACTACCTTCAGCTGTCTGAAAGTAAAGATAGGAGCTCATTTCTCTGTCCTTATTTGATCTTTCTGAACATTTTCTCAGGAAGGCTACTATAATTTCTTCCCCAAGGACTGATAGGAAGCCATATTCTAAAGTTGGAGGACAAAGTATTTAAAGTAGCTACTAGGAGTGTGTGTGTGTGTGTATGTGTGTGTGTGCACATGCGCCCCTAAGTATGCGTGCACACTGGCTTTTGCTAGGCCCTCACTTCTGGTACAGCTCACCCTCATGCTCTCCTTTCCCTTCAGTCCTCTGCATGTGCAACTCCCACCCAGCTGCTGTCAGTCTTCTTTATTCTCCCTCCATTCCCTGACTTATTTCTAAATAGGTTTCTGTTCTCAGTTTTGAAATTGCTTTCTTTTTCTTAGAATAGCAAAGCTAGTTAATTGGCATCGTTGTGTGATTTCATAGCATCCTTATGACAGAACTAGGGACAAATGACAGCTTCAGTTTTTCTTATGATTCTTCTTGAATATTTTGCCATAATTCTTATTACATTCTTTCATTATTTTTAAATATTATAATTTTAATTTATTTTAATTGGAAGAGAAAAATGCATTCATTGAGCAAAGTTTGGAAAGTTATGGAAAGGAACATAAATTACTTCTATAAAAGTCTGCTTTTTTAGACTCAGTGAACTTGTGATCAGTAGGCACTGATATAGAGATATATAGGGAGAAACAGAGATAACTGAAGCAATTTTGAAAGGTTAATTCTCTTAACATTTCTAAATTATAAAATCTGTTCCCAGGTACTACTTGATTTGGTTTTCAGAGATCTCCAGTGGGGTGACCAGGGTAGAGAGTATAAAATATAAACCCAAGTGGTATAGTGGTAAAGAATCTGCCTGACAAAGCAGGAGACACAAGAAACCTAGGTTCTATCCCTGAGTTAGAAAGATCCTCTGAAGTAGTAAATGGCAACCCACTCCAGTGTTCTTGCCTGGGAAATTCCAAGGGCAGAGGAGACTGCTGGGGTGTCTCCCCAGCAGTGGGGAGTCAAAGAGACTGACACTACGGAGTGAATGAGAACTCACACATGCACGAACTCTGATACAACAACAAAGTAATTTGCCTCAGTCATCATATTGTCTATGGGAATTTTAGCTAATTTCAATGAGTTTCTCAGCTAAAGCTACCCACTTGAGAAAGGATAACAAGAGTTTGACCAGTCTGTGAAAAGTTTTGTTCCCATTTTACATGAGGGAATTATGATGCAAACAAATTCAATTTCACAGCTAATGAGAGTCAGTAATACAACTCCAGTTTTCACATTCAGATTCCTAAATTATTTAGTTTAATTGCTAAATGTTATAATAAATGGAAAACAGAACTAGTACCTGGAAAACAGCAAGTGTTCATTTACTGTTAGCACTATTATTAGTTGTCCATATTTTAAAAAATGAAAGAGGATTTGTACTGTTCCTAAAATTTCTCTGTAAGCTGGACATTATATCAAAATAAAAGTTTCCAAAATATCCTTACTTAAAAAAAAATTTATAAGCATAAAATAAGAAAAATGTTTTAATGCCTGTATTTGTTTTAAATATTCCAGAGAAATAATGCAACCACAAAAACAACAAATGAGGGGGATAAAGAAAACAAACAAACAAAAAATACAAGATTCGATTAAGTGTTGGGATGAGGAATGATTACTTGGAGGTACATCATACTTTCTGCTATGTGTATGTTAACAATTTCCAAAATAAAATTTTGAGATTAAACATAGGTACATATATGTGTGAAAATCACCTATACATATTGTCAAGTTCAGTTCAGTTCTGTTCAGTCTCTCAGTCGTGTCCATCTCTTTGCGACCCCATAAACCGCAGCATGCCAGGCCTCCCTGTCCATCACCAACTCCTGGAGTCCACCCAAAACCATATCCATTGAGTCGGTGATGCCATCCAATCATCTCATCTTCTGTCATCCAACCATCTCATCCTCTGTCCTCCTCTTCTCCTCCTGTCCTCAATCTTTCCCAGCATCAGGGTCTTTTCAAATGAGTCAGCTCTTTGCATCAGGTGGCCAAAGAAATGGAGCTTCAGCCTCAGCATCAGTCCTCCCAATGAACACCCAGTACTAATCTCCTTTAGGATGGACTGGTTGGATCTACTTGCAGTCCAAGGGACTCTCAAGAGTCTTCACCAACACCACAGTTCAAAAGCATCAATTCTTTGGCGCTCAGCTTTCTTTATTGTCCACATCTCACATCCATACATGAACACTGGAAAAACCATAACCTTGACTAGATGGACGTTTGTTGGCAAAGTAATGTCTCTGATTTTTAATATGGTGTCTAGGTTGGTCATAACTTTTCTTCCAAGAAGTAAACGTCTTTTAATTTCATGGCAGCAATCACCATCTGCAGTGATTTTGGAGTCCAGAAAAATAAAGTCTGACACTGTTTCCCATCTATTTGCCATGAAGTGATGGGACCAGATGCCATGATGTTCGTTTTCTGAATGTTGAGCTTTAAGCCAACATTTAACTCTCCTCTTTCACTTTCATCAAGAGGATCATTAATTTTTCTTTACTTTCTGCCATAAGGTTGGTGTCATCTGCCTATCTGAAGTTATTGATATTTCTCCCAGCAATCTTAATTCCAGCTTGTGCTTCCTCCAGCCCAGCATTCCTCATGATGTACTCTGCATATAAGTTAAATAAGTAGGGTGACAATATACAGCCTTGATGTAATCCTTTTCCTATTTGGAACCATTCTTTCGTTCCAAGTCCAGTTCTAACTGTTGCTTCCTGACCTGCATACAGATTTCTCAGGAGGCAGGCCAGGTGGTCTGGTATTCCCATCTGTTTAAGAATTTTCCACCGTTTTTTGTGATCCACACAGTCAAAGGCACAGATAGTGAAGCAGAAATAAATGTTTTTCTTGTCAAGTTACAGAATAAAATATATGGGCTAACATGTGAAAATAGAAGAAGAAAATTCAGGTACTAACAAATATCTGCATGTAAATACATAGAAAATCTGTGAAGCAACTACCAGAAACAAGTAGGATGAGTTGTCTCCTAATAGGAGAGCTGAGTGACTGAGCACCTGGAATGAGCTATTCATTGTCACAAATAAAATATTTGCAACAATGTAAAAATGGATAATTTTTTCCTGAGGATGGTTTCGATCACTGCAATGATCAAAACCATCCCCAAGAAAAAGAATGCAAAAAGTTAAAATAGTTGTCTGAAGAGGTCTTACAAATAGCTGTGAAAAGAAGAGAAGTGAAACGCAAAGGAGAAAAGGAGATATAACCTTTTAAATGCAGAGTTCCAAAGTAAAGCAAGGAGAGATAAGAAAGCCTTCCTCAGTGATCAGTGCAAAGAAATAGAGGAAAACAACAGAATGGGACAGACTAGGGATCTATTCAGGAAAATTAGAGATATCAAGAGAAACCTTCATACAAACATGGGCACAATAAAGGACAGAGACGGTATGAACCTAACAGAAGGAAAAGATATTAAGAAGAGGTGGCAAGAATACACAGAAGAAGTATACAAAAAGATTTCATGACCTAGATAATCATGATGGTGTGAACACTCACCTAGAGCCAGACATACTGGAATGCGAAGTCAAGTGGGCCTTAGGAAGGGAAGTATCACTACGAACAAAGGTAGTGGAGGTAATGGAATTCCAGTTGAGCTCTTTCAAATCCTAAAAAAAATGATGCTGTGAAAATGCTGCATGCAATATACCAGCAAATTTGGAAAACTCAGCAGTGGCCAGAGGACTAGGAAAGGTAAGTTTTCATTCCAATCCCAAACAAAGGCAATGACAAAGAATGTTCAAACTACTGCATAATTGCACTCATCTCACACGCTAGTAAAGTAATACTCAAAAGTCTCCAAGCCAGGCTTCAGCAGTATCTGAACTATGATTTTCTACATGTTCAAGCTGAATTCAAAATAATAGCAAGTGAAAGAACTGACAAAGATTTAATCTCAAAAATATACAAGCAACTCCTGCATCTCAATCCCAGAAAAATAAAAGACCCAATCAAAAAATGGGCCAAAGAACTAAACAGACACTTCTCCAAAGAAGACATACGGATGGCTAACAAACCTGAAAAGATGCTCAACATCCCTCATAATCAGAGAAATGCAAATCAAAACCACAATGAGGTACCATTTCACACCAGTCAGAATGGCTGCTATCCAAAAGTCCACAAGCAATAAATGTTGGAGAGGGTGTGGAGAAAAGGGAACCCTCTTACACTGTTGGTGGGAATGCAAACTAATAAAACCACTATGGAGAACAGTGTGGAGATTCCTTAAAAAACTGGAAATAGAACTGCCATACGACCCAGCAATCGCACTCCTGGTCATATACACCGAGGAAACCAGAATTGAAAGAGACACATGTACTCCAATGTTCATCGCAGCACTGTTTATAATAGCCAGGAGATGGAAACAACCTAGATGTCCATCTGCAGATGAATGGATAAGAAAGCTTTGGTACATATACACAATGGAGTATTCCTCAGCCATTAAAAAGAATACATTTGAATCAGTCCTAATGAGGTAGATGAAACTGGAACCTATTATACAGAGTGAAGTAAGCCAGAAATAAAAGCACCAATATAATATACTAACATATGTATATGAAATTTAGAAAGATGATAACGATAACCCTGTATACGAGACAGCAAAAGAAACACAAGTGTATAGAACAGTCTTTTGGACTCTGTGGGAGAGGGCAAGGTTGGGATGATTTTGGAGAATGGCATTGAAAGATGCATATTATCATACGTGAAATGAATCTCCAGTCCAGGTTCAATGCATGATACAGGATGCTTGGGGCTTTTGTACTGGGATGAACCAGAGGGATGGGATTCAAGATGGGGAACACACATACACCCGAGGCAGATTCATGTCAAAGTATGGCAAAACCAATACAATAATGTAAAGTAATTAACCTCCAGTTAATATAAATATATTTTAAAAAAGAAAAAGCAGAGGAACCAGAGATCAAATTGCCAACATCTGTTGGAGCATCATAAAGCAGGAGAGTTCCCGAAAAACATCTACTTCTGCTTTATTGACTGCACCAAAGCCTTTGACTGTGTGGATCACAAGAAACTGTGGAAAATTCTTAAAGAGATGGGAATACCAGACCACCTCACTTGCCTCCTGAGAAATCTGTATGCAGGTCATTAAGAAACAGTTAGAGCTGGACATGAAACAACAGACTAGTTCCAAATTGGGAAAGGAGTACTTCAGGGCTGTATATTGTTACCCTGCTTATTTATCTTATATGCAGAGTACATCAGGTGAAATGCTGGGCTGGTTTAGACACAAGCTGGTATCAAGATTTCTGTGAGCAAAAAGAAATATCAGATATGCAGATGGCAATATCCTTATGCCAAAAAATGAAGAAAAACTAAAGAACCTCTTGATGAAAGTGAAAAAGAAGAGTAAAAATGTTGGCTTGAATCTCAACATTTAGAAAACCGAGATCATTGCATCTGGTTCCATCACTTCATTGCAAATATATGGGGAACAGTGGAAAACAATCACAGGTTTTATTTTGGGGGGGGTTCCAAAATTACTGCAGTTATGAAATTATAACACGTTTGCTCATTGGAAGCAAAGTTATGACTAACCTAGGCAGCATATTAAAAAGCAGAGTCATTACTTTGCTAACAAATCTGTCTAGTCAAAGCTATGTTGTTTTTTTTGTTTTTGTTTTTTCCCAGAAGTCATATATGGATGTGAAAGTCGGACTCTAAAGAAAGCTGAGAACCAAAGAATTGATGCTTTTGTACTGTGGTGTTGGAGAAGACTTTTGAGAGTCCCTTGGACATCAAGGAAGTCCAACCACTCCATCCTAAAGGAAATCAGTCCTGAATATTCATTGGAAGGCTGATGTTGAAGCTGAAACTCCAATGGCTACCTGATTCAAAGACTGACGGATTTGAAAAGACTATGAAACAGAAAGATTGAAGACAGGAGAAGAAGGGGATGGCAGAGAATGAGGTGGTTAGATGGCATTACCGGCTCAATGGACATGAGCTTGGGTAAACTCCGGGAGATGGTGATGGACATTGAGGTCTGGTGTGTGGCAGTCCATGGGGTTGCAAAGTGTCGGACATTACTGAGCCACTAAACTGAACTTAACTGAAATGGATAGCTTATTGAAAAATTAAAATAGAAAGTTACTTGTAAACCAAGTGTAGAGAATTATTTGATTTAGTGAAGCATTTATGAAAGTCTGTTCCTTAAGGTAATGGGGATATTGTGCTTAAATAGAAATCTTTGGTATAAAGCTATAGATTGAACTGGGACCTTTATTTGATTGTAGTTGTACAACACTAAACAAAACACTTGAATAATTTTGCTCATTTACACAATAAATGTTTTCCTTGTTACTTGGATATATTGTAGATATAAAGTTTTTAATTAATTAAATACTTTCCCTGTCTACGTAGACTTTATCTGTTTGTGAGTAAAGGTGTTTAATAATAAAAAATGAAAATTAAGTTCATAGTTATTAAATATTGGTACTTACTGTATCTCTTAAAAATGTGATTCTGAGGGAAAATTATAATAAAAGAGTGTGAACTTGCAAAGATCCCATTGGGGGAATTGCATTTGGTTTCAAAAGGATTAGACAAAGGGAGTGGTAAAGAGTGTTCAATAACCAATAGAAGAGGCAAGCATGGAAATGTAGGTGAAAGCTAATGATGCAGGATCTTGTAAATTAGGCTATAGATTATCTGCTGTCTATTTTCTTAAATGTAGAAAAAATCCCTACAGGCATTTCGGTAGCCAAGTAATATAGACAGATATCCATTTAAATAACCTCCTTCTGACAGTCCAGTAGTAAGAAAATTCAGCTTTGCTCAAGATGTATTAAGACAATTATCTAAGAGCTGTATTAGAGTGCAGAAACGTGACAGAATAAGATTTGAATGATGCAGAGAGGTAAAATCTGAAGGTCTAGTAATTAACTGATTTAACAGAATGTTAAAATTGTAGAGTTGGATGGCTAGGCAGTGGCTCAGCTTGGTGGCTTGAGCAGCAGGTTTTTATTAGGAACAGGGAAAATTTGAAGAGGAAGAGCTTTTGGGAGAGGAAAAGCTCAAATTATAAGAATTTTTTTAAGAGTGTTGTCATCAGTTTGGGTGTTCTGGTATCAGAAAAACAGCCTATGTTTAACTCTAGGAACCAGTCCAAAAGTAAAGGATGTCCTTCTCTCCTTCCCTCCTGCAGGAGCAGTAGATCTCTGTTTCATTACTGTCTGGCACAGACCTCTCTCTTCATTTAGAGTTATCTGATATGAAAATGAGCTTAGTGCGCTGAAGGACAGATTCAGACTAGGAAAACTGCCTCCCATATGACAGGGTAGTGAATACTGCTAAGGAAAAAATAAGGAATATTATCACCTTTATCAGAAAATGACACACAAAATGTCTCAAAATCCCAATGTCAATTAACCTGTTTGTTCAATGTCATTAACAGTGATCATTTACTCAGCCATTCTCATTGTTCATTTGAAACATTTCTTTATTTAGTCAATTTTGAATTGGCATGTCACTTTGCCCCAGTAGACACCATGGAAACCAGGAAAGTCTGACTAAAAGAAGATTATTTAAAAACTACCTCTAAACATAATTCTGTTTTATAAAATTGCGTATATATTTTTCTCCTTTAAACTGGTACAAAGCTGCTAGCTCTTTTCTAAATTATCCTATGAAAATAGCTTTTTCATTTCAAATGACTTTAGCATTTAAATAAAGTCACTTAAGAAATTTGTGATGATGATAGCATATTAATATTTAAATAGGTTTTAGCTCACATCAATTTTTGACTCATGTTTGTTTGATTTTAATAATATAAACTTTAACTTATTCTTATAGGTTTTATTTCAATTTATCTTAAGATCCTCTGTTTCAAATACCACCCAAAGAGGGGGAGACATTTCAGTGTCACCAAGTCTTCAACTAAATGGCAGGATTTTAATAGCACTCTTTGCATGTCTCAGACATTGATAAATGAAACATCCCTGGGCTAAGTTGGAAGTTCCTGCATAGAAACAATTCCCTTCACATGTTACCAATGGTGTTGAGTAGGATCCAACCACTATATATAGAGATATCACCTGCTTTTATAAATGCTGGATATATCTGCAGCATAAATCTTGTTATGAATAACCATTGACATGAATGCTGAGACAGTTGTTCTTCAGATTTGGGAAATGTACATATTACAGATAGTGGCAAATGAGTTGTCTGGATCAAAGCTTTGTTCATCAAATTGAAATACTCAAATCATTCTGTTATTTCCATATGTCTCCACCTATACACATTTCATTAATACAAATATAAACCACTTTTTAATGAGATATGTACTGTGTGATGTGTTTTTCTCCTTTTCCACTAAAGGATGGACATAGTGGATGTTAAGGCCAGATGTTCCAAGCCAACTGTGGGATATTATAGAACAATGTGTTGTTAATTTAGGTAAATCTCTCACACTTTGCTTCTCTAGGTTAATAGCTGATGATCCTGTGTATTTCATTACAGCTGCTGTTTTTTTTAATTAGAAAATCTCCCTAAGAACACACTGAATTTTAATGCATACTTAAAGTGAGTACACAAGTTACTATTATTACTATTATATTGTATTATAGTTGCCTGTTTTTTTTTTTTCACTCTTTCATTCCCATTAAGACTATTATAATTTTGAAAGCAAGAAACATATCTTCTCTCTATTCAAAACACATGCAGTGCTATGGAGGCAACAATAATTACTCTATATTCACTTCCTCGACACAAAAATGATATAGTTCTTGTGTTTCAAAATGCAGCCAAATGTCTATTTCTGGGCAAAGATATCTCAATAGTATTCTTTACTTCTGTGCTGAATCAACAAATGCTCATCTTCCTTCCTGGAAGGACCACCATGGGGTAGACATGTATTGAGGTATTTGAGGTTCAATTTGTTCATCAGAGCTCATTTTTATCTACTCTTAGTAATATAGTGTTCTAAGATCCTAGAAGCTTGCTTGGCTTATAATGTGTCAAAAATATGAATTGTGTAAAAGGATGAACATATATCTCCTCCTCAGCTGAAACTTTAAATGTCACTAATTTTGAAAATACGTATTTATGTTGCTGTGTTTCTGTTACAAAAGGAAGCAACTTTTTAATTAATATTCTTTATGATTTACTACACAGTTATTATTGATGTCAAGAAACTTGAGGATCTGGGATGTTATCCTGTCAGCAAGGTAATGTCTTAGGCTGATGCAGTTTCATGGATGCCTACAGAAGACATGAAACTCCTGGGTTCAGAGACAAAGAATTCACTAATTACATCAAACAGTGCATTCTTCTTGCTCACATTGGTCTACTTACTTGCCAAATCCCACAGAGGAATGCAAAGTGATTCAGTGGGTGCTGTACAAGCAGTGAATTTACCTCACAGTTGAGGAATCCTGATCTAACAGTGAATAAAAACCTAATATATATATATTTTTTAAAGAATTGTATCTTACTAATTTACTTTGAGAAATACAAATACCAAATGGACTGAAACACCTGACTTCTTTCTACTCAGTTCTTCAGTTGAGTTCAGTCACTCAGTCATGTCTGACTCTTCGCAACCCCATGCAGTGCAGCACAGTAGGCTTCTCTGTCCATTACCAACTCCTGAAACTTACTCAAACTTATGTCCATTGAGTGAATGATGCCATCCAACCATCTCATCCTGTCATCCCCTTCTCCCACTTTCAATCTTTTCCAGCCTCAGGTATTTTTCGATGAGTCACTTCTTTGCATCAGGTGACAAAAGTATGGGAGTTTCAGTTTCAGCATCAGTCCTTCCAATGTGTAGTCAGGACTGATTTCCTTTAGGATGGACTGATTGGATCTCCTTGCTGTTCAAGGGACTCTCAAGAGTCTTCTCCAACACCACAGTTCAAAAACATCAATTCTTTGGCACTCAGCTTTCCTTTATGTCTAGGTTGGTCATAGCTTTTCATCCAAGGAGCAAGTGTCTTTTAATTTCATGGCTGCAGTCACCATCTGCAGTGATTTTGGAGCCCCCCCCAAAAAAAGTCTGTCACTGTTTGCACTGTTTCCCAATCTATTTCCCATGAAGTGATGGGACCAGTTGCCATGATCTTAGTTTTCTGAATGTTGAGTTTTAAGCCAAATTTTTCACTTTCCTCTTTCACTTTCATCAAGAGACTTTTTAGTTCTTCTTCACTTTCTGCCATAAGGGTGGTGCCATCTGAATATGTGAGGTTATTGATACTCCTCCCAGCAGTCTTTTTTTTTTATTTTTTATTTGAGGCAAATTACCTTACATTAATGGTTGGTTTTGTCATACATTGAAACGAATCCGCCCCGGGTGTACATGTGTTTCCTTTCTTGAACCCTCCTCCCACCTCCCTCTTCCCCATATCCTCCCTCCAGGTCATCCCCGTGCAACAGCCCCAAGCAACCTGTATCATGCGTTGAAACTGGACTGGTGATTCATTACACATATGATAATATACAAGCTACAATGCCATTCTCCCAAATCATCCCACCTTCACCCTCTCCCACAGAGTCCCAAAGAATGTTCTATATACCTATGTCTCTTTTGCAGTCTCGTATACAGGGTTAAGGTTACCATCTTTATAAATTCCATATATATGCGTTAGTATTGTAATGATGTTTTTCTTTCTGACTAACTTCACTCTGTATTTCTGGCTCCAATTTCATCCACCTCATTAAAACTGATTCAAATGCAATCTTTTTGATGACTGAAAAATACTCCATTGTGTATATGTACCAAAGCTTTCTTATCCATTCGTCTGCAGATGGACATCTAGGTTGCATCCATGTCCTGGCTATTATAAACAGTGCTGCAATGAACATTGGAGTACACGTGTCTCTTTCAATTCTGGTTTCCTCAGTGTGTATGACCAGGAGTGCGATTGCTGGATCATATGCCACTTCTATTTCCAGTTTTTTGAGGAATCTCCACAATGTTCTCCATAGTGGCTGTACTAATTTGCATTCCCTTTCCTCCACACCCTCTCCAGCATTTATTGCATATAGACTTTGGGATAGCATCCATTCTGACTGGTGTGAAATTGTATTTCATTGTGGTTTTGATTTGCATTTCTCTGATATTGAGGGATGTTGAGCATTTTTTTCATGTGTTTGTTAGCCATCTTTATGTCTTCTTTGGAGAAATGTCTGTTTAGTTCTTTGGCCCATTTTTTGATTGGGTCATTTATTTTTCTGGAATTGAGCTGCAGGAGCTGCTTGTATATTTTGGAGATTAATCCTTTATCAGTTGCTTAATTTGCTATTATTTTCTCCCATTCTGAAGGCTGTCTTTTCACCTTACTTATAGTTTCCTTTGCTGTGCAGAAGCTTTTGATTTTAATTAGGTCTCATTTGTTTATTTTTGCTTTTATTTCCAATATTCTGAGAGGTGGGTCATGGAGGATCCTGCTGTGATTTATGTTGGAGAGTGTTTTGCCTACATTCTCCTCTAGGAGTTTTATAGATCTGACCTTACATTTAGCTCTCTAATCCATTTTGAGTTTATTTTGTTGTATGGTGTTAAGAAGTGTTCTAGTTTCATTCTTCTACAAGTGGCTGACCAGTTTTCCCAGCACCACTTGTTAAAGAGACTGTCTTTTCTCCATTGTATATTCTTGCCTCCTTTGTCGAAGATAAGGTGCCCATAGGTTCGTGGATTTATCTCTGGGCTTTCTGTTTTTTTCCATTGATCTATATTTCTGTCTTTATGCCAGTACCATACCATCTTGATGACTGTGGCTTTGTAGTAGAGCCTGAAGTCCGGCAGGTTAATTCCCCCAGTTCCATTCTTCTTCCTCAAGGTTGTTTTCGCTATTCAAGGTTTTTTTGTATTTCCATACAAATTGTGAGATTATTTGTTCTGGTTCTGTGAAAAATATCGTTGGTAGCTTGATAGGGATTGCATTGAATGTATAAATTACTTTGGGTAGTATACTCACTTTTACAATATTTATTCTTCCAATCCACGAACATGGTATATTTCTCCATCTATTTGTGTCCTCTTTGATTACTTTTACTTGTGTTTTATATATACAAGTTTTCTATATACAAGTATTTTGTTTCCTTAAGTAGATATATTCCTAAGTATTTAATTATTTTCGTTGCAACAGTGAATGGAATAGTTTCCTTAATTTCTCTTTCTATTTTCTCATTATTAGTGTATAGGAATGCAAGGGATTTCTGTGTGTTGATTGTATATCCTTCAACTTTACTGTATTCATTGATTAGCTCTAGTAGTTTTCTGGTAGAGTCTTTAGGGTTTTCTGTGTGGAGGATCATGTCATCAGCGAATAGTGAAAATGTTACTTATTGTTTTCCAATTTGTATTCCTTTTATGTCTTTTTCTGCTCTGATTGCTATAGCCAAAACTTCCAGAACTAAAGAAAACTACAGGCCAATATCATTGATGAACATCGATGCAAAAATCCTTAACAAAATTCTAGCAATCAGAGTTCAACAACACATTAAGAAGATCATACATCATGACCAAGTGGGCTTTATCCCGGGAATGCAAAGATTCTTCAATATCCGCAAATCAATCAATGTAATAAAGCACATTAACAAACTGAAAAATAAAAATCATATGATTATCTCAGTAGATGCAGAGAAAGTCTTCGACAAAATACAACATTCATTTATGATAAAAACCCTCCAGAAAGTGGGAATAGAAGGGACATATCTCAACATATTAAAAGCTATATATGACAAACCCACAGCAAACATTATTCTCAATGGTGAAAAACTGAAAGCATTTCCCCTAAATTCAGGAACAAAACAAGGGTGCCCACTCTTACCACTACTATTCAACAACCTAATCTTTTAAAGTGACTGTAAGCATAACTGCTTAAGCATTGCCCTGTTTAGTAAACCAATTGCTCCTCTGTTTTGAAGGGAGACACTGTATCTATCTTCCAAGGATACATGTTATACAAGAATCCTTGAAAACATATCCTGAAAGAAGAGTTATTAAAATCCATGGGAAACATATGTAAACGTAAGGTATCCCTAAAAATTATCTCCCAGGAGTTGATAAAACAAGTACTTAAGGAATTGACCTTTTGTAAGGATTGTTGGGCTATGAATTCCCACCAAAAATAATTTCATATTTTTATTTTACAATTGAACATTTTTTTGGGGGGAGGTTAAAGCTTTATTTATTTATTTTTTTGATCTTTATTTGTTTATTTTTTTTAATTTTACAATATTATATTGGTTGGTTTTGCCATACATTGACATGAATTCGCCCCAGGTATACATGATTCTATCTCAATAAAAAAAATGTTCATGAGTTTTTATTGAGATAGTTTTACAGAATAAGAATGGGCTTGGTGCTTCACACATGTTTAACTGCTCAAAGTATGTATTAGTTTCATAGATGATATCCATAGAAAAAACTTTGAGAATTCCAAATGTGCAAGATGTAGTACAGGCAAGATTGTGAAAGTGATAAAAGAATAACAAAAGCAATAATAGTACCTAATATTTTTTGACACTTTTGGCCCCATATGGATTTAAATAGAGGATGACATTTGAAAACACCAGTTTATCAGAGAAGTGTTTAAATATGTGACTTGAAGTTGAATTTAAGATGAGATGAATTAGGCAGGATCAGCAAGAACAGGGAACACTCTACCAATATTCATTTGACTCTTAGCTTATGTAATGTATAGTAATATCTATAATTGGGTTTTGCCAATGACAAAATAAAATGTGTTTGAGAATGCCTACTATATTTAAATTTCTACTAAATATTTAATTTTCAATTGCCCCATGTTGGCATATCTATATCTATCTATCTATCTATCTATGTATCTATCTATCTATATATATATATATTTTTTTTTTTTTCCTACACAAGAAGAGTTGAGGATATTTTCTTTGCTAAGCAAGAAATTGCTGCAGAAAAAAAGCAGCCAGATGCTTTGGAGAGCTACCTGGAAGACAATAGAATCATTCCAGTATTCAGGATTTATTGTATATTTTATTATATTCCTTTAAAAGGGAATACCTTATTTTCTTAATTATCCAAAATGCTTAACATTCCAACTGCTGCCAAAGTGTACCAAAGTGTACCTCTCTCCAAAGATGTAGGGAGACACCTATTTCTAATGCCAATTAGTGCCTAGGTTTGAGGACTTAAGTGTCAGATTTATGCAGCTTCTGATTCTATGAGGTAAGAAAATGAGGGAATCTTGGAGAAAGGCTCATACCATTTTATATATTCTCTATTTTTCTAGGCTACTCACTCTCCTAGCAAACTTTTCTATTCTGATCCAGTTCTAGGTCAGTTATTAAAGATCATAGGCAGGAGTAAACATGGAGCAGGAGAAAGGCCAGGGTTTGGGAGATGCTAAAGAACAGGCAGAGGTCAGTACAAGGGTAGAAATAAAGCAAGAGCATAAGAAAACAAAAACAATTGTAGTGTTCTTTATTTAAAATTTTATTTATTTGAGTACTCTTCTTCTTGGTAAGTCTAGCAAGATATTTTTCAATGTTCTCCTTTTAAAAATTAACTCATTCATATTTTCATTCATATTTTCTATTGCTTTTCTACTGCTTCTCTAATTTATTTCTGCTCTTTTTTGTTTGTTTTGTTTTGTTATCTCTTTTCTCTTGTTACTTTGGGCTTAGTTGTTTATTTTATTATTTTACCTCCTTGAAATTTAAATCTAAATTTTTAAACAACTGGGACCTAATGAAGCTTAAAAGGTTTTGCACAGCATGAGAAACCATGAACAAAACAAAATAAAACAAACAAACCAACCAAAAAAGAACCCTCAGAATGGGAGGAAATATTTCCAAGTGATGCAACCAACAAGGGATTAGTCTCCAAAATATACAAATTGCTCATTATATATATACATATATGTATATATAATTTATATATATGATTTCAGTTTGTTTAATTTTTGAAAAGTTGTTTTTTGACCTAACATATGCTTTGTCCTGAAAAATATTTTGTATGCTTTGGGAAGGCTGTTTATTCTACTGTATTGGATGTAGAGTTCTGAATAAGTCTACTAGGTTTGTTAGGTCCATTGGGTCTGGAGTATAGGTCAAATCTAATATTTTATAATTGATACCACATCAATATAAATCACCATAAGAGACTACTATGAACAATTATATGCCAACATTCTGGACTATATAAAAGAGGCTATATTCCAAGAAACAGAAAATTTACCAAGACTACTCATGAGGAAATAGAAAATAATAATAGAAAATAGCAACAAAAATGATTAAGTAGTAATCAAAAATCTCCCAGCAAAGAAAATCCCATCAACAGATGGCTTCACAGGTGATTTCTACCAAATATTTAAGGAAAATTAATACCAATCCTTTTCAAGCTCTTTCAAAAAAAATTGCAATCATCCCCAAATCATTTTATGAGGCCAGCATTGCTCTGATACCAAAACCAGATAAGGGTATTAGAAGAAAATAAAATTATAGGTAAATGTCTCTGATGTATATAGATGAAAAACTCTTAAAATTAATAAAATACTAATAGACCAAATTCAACACCATTTTAGAATGATAACACACCTGATCAAATGGAATTTATCCCTGGGATGCAAAGATGGTTCGGCATATGCAACTCAATAAGTGTGATATACCGTATTAATAGAATAAAAGAGAAAATATTAGATGACCATCTCAATACATTCAGACAAAACATTTGACAAAATTCAACATTCCTTCATGATAAAAACACTCTACAAATGTGTATTAAAGGAACAAACCTCTACATAATAAATATATATATGTTTATACATGTATATATATGATACCTCATAGTTAACATCATACCCAAAACTGAAAACTTGAAAGTTTTTCCTCTGAGACCAGGAAAAAGACAAAGTTGTCTACTCCCACCATTTATATTCACTATAATACTGTAAATCCTAGTTAGAGAAATCCATCAAGAAAACGAAAAAATATAAAATTAAAATTGGAAATTAAAATTGTCTCTGAATGTTGCTGTCATGATCTTGTAAATAGAAAATCATAAAGAGGGCACAAAAAAGTATCAGAACTAGTCAGCAAATTCAGTAAAGTTGCATTACACAAAATTAATATACAAGAATTAAGGTATAAATTACATACGACTTCATATTAATCTTCAAATATACAATATAATAATGTAGGCAATTTCTCAATATGACATTATGTTAATATTTTACTGTCAGTGACAGTTTGTGTTTCTATTTATTTATTTATTTTTTTATTCCCCTGGATATACTGTGACTTTGTTTTTAGCAGTACTTTGTTGTGTTTATTAGGTAATGTCCTGTTTTATTTTTGAACAATATGACTTAGTATGAAGATAATTTTTTTTTTAAAAAGCCTTTAATGAGAAAATATTTTTGAAGCATTATTTCCTGTGTATTTTATTATGTTATTCTTTTTTACATTTTGTTTATTTTTTGGCTGCACTGGGTCTTTGTTGCTGTGCACGGGCTTTCTCTAATTGTGGTGGCAGAGGTTGCTCTCTAGTTGTAGTCTTCATCGTGGTGAGATCCTCATTTTGGCTTCTCTTTAGGGGGGCTTCTCTTGCTATTGAGCATGGGCTCTAGGGCTCATGAGCTTCAGTGATTGTGGCACATGGGCTCAGTAGTTGCAGCTCTTGGGCTTTAGATAGAAGTCTCAGCAATTGTGGCACACAGGCTTAGTTGTCCCGTGGAATGTGCAATCATCCCTGACCAGGGATAGAACCTGTGTCCTCTGCATTACAAGGAGGATTCTTAACCACTGGACCAGCAGGGAAGCCTTATGATTTATCTTTTCATGGTAAAATATCAACATTATATATATATGCATATATGTATAATATTTATATATATTTATATATTAATATTATATATATATATAATCTTTAGCAATACAGAAAATGAGATAATCAAAAGATACATACAAGATACTTAATGCTGACAGTAAGTCAATTCAAAAAATTATTAAGTAGCATTTATTTGTCCCATGTCCTGTTTTTGTGACTATATTGTTTACTATTTTAGTATTTGGTGAGAATATTTTTAGTCAACTGTATCATTGCTTTTTAATAAGTGATTCCAACGTGATGTTAAGACTTTAGTTTGACTTCACATTATTGTTTCATTGAAGTATCCAAAAAATATGACTCCCTTCTAAAGTAGTGGGCTGTCAATTTGTTTCCACATTTTTCTTTTCAGGGTATGATATTTAATTTAAATTTTATTAAAGGCAAGTTTCATTGTTCTCAAAACCCTAATAAACTCATGTTTTCTGTGGATATGCTGCTCCAACTATCAGTGTCAAAACATTTATTTTTTTCTACTTTCATACTTTATTATCTATATTTTCTTGTCTATATTTCATTACAACAAGATTACCTGACATAGAAAATAAGAAAATCTATGAGCCCATGTGTGCAATTTAAAGGGTTTAAAGGGTAAATTAATCATTAACATTTTGCAGTATTTCTGTACATGTATATGTTGGTAGGAACATATCTTTTATTCCCCCCCTTGGGGAGGCCTGTGTTAGTTTTCTAGGAATATGCAACTGAATGTTAGCTTAAGAAAATCTTCAGATTTAAAAGTATTTCAGAAATATTTAGGTTATTTACCACTTGGGCACATAATCTATGTCATCTAAAATTTCATGGAAAGTGAACTTCTCATTTTGTCCCATTCTTGAAGGGTTTTCTTCTTTCTTTCTTTTTTTCCCTTTCTTTCTTGCCACAGAATTTGCAAATACCATGAAATGACATAAACTACTGCTGGCCGGGTTATCATTCAAGCAAATACAAGGCATGATAAATTTCCAATGATATCTTCTTGAACTTGGCTGACTTTTCATGTAAGGTTGGTTTCATATTTATTTATTTATTTTTAATTTGGTTTGTACTTAATGGAAGTATTTACAATATTATTCACGTAAGCTTAGAGAAAATGATTGTTGTTGTTCAGTTGCTTAGTCGTGTCTCACATTTTGCAGTCCATGGACTGCAGCCCGTGAGGTTTCCCTGTCCTTAACCATCTCCCAGAGTTTGCTCAGACTCATGCCATTCAACCGTCTTATCCTTTGTCATCATCTTCTTCTCCTTCCTTCAATCTTTCCCAGAATCAGGGTCTTTTCCAGTGAGTTGGTTCTTTGTATCTGGTGACCAAAGTATTTGGACTTCAGCTTCAGCATCAGTCCTTCCAATGAATATTCAGGGTTAATTTCTTTTGGGATTAACTGGTTGGATCTCCTTGCTGTCCAAGAAACTCTCAAGAGTCTCTCCAGCACCACAGTTTAAACACCTCAATTCTTCAATGCTCAGCCTTTTTTGTTGTCCATCACTCACATCTATACATGACTACTGGAAAAACCATAGCTTTGACTATACAGACAAATGTAGGTAAAGTAATGTCTCTGCTTTTTAATACACTGTCTTGGTTTGTCATAGGTTTTCTTCCAAAGAGCAAGTGTCTTTTATTTTCATGTCTGCATTCATCATCCACAGTGATTTTGGAGCCCAAGAAAATAGTCTGTCACTGTTTCCGTTCTTTCCCCTTGGATTTACCATGAAGTGATAGAACAGAATGGCATGATCTTCATTTTTTGAATGTTGAGTTTTCAGCCAGCTTTTTCACTCTCATCTTTCACCTTGATCAGGAAGATCTTTAGTTTCTCTTTGCTTTCTGCCATAAAGGTGATGTCATCTTCATATCTTAGGTTATTGATATTTCTTCCAGCAATCTTGAATCCAGCTTGTAACTCATCCATTCTTGTATTTCACATGATAAACTCTGCCTATAAGTTAAATAGCAAGGTGACAATATACAGACTTGACATACTCCTTTCCCAACTTTTAACCAGTCTGTTGTTCCATGTATGGTTCTGTTGCTTCTTGACTTCCATATAGGTTTAGCGGGAGGCAAATAAGGTGGTCTGGTATTCCCATCTCTTTAAGAATGTTCGAAAGAGCAAATGATTAAAAAAATGTAATTGTCATAACTTTGGACATATTATGGCCAAGAAAGAGCAGTATATGTTTCTATGAAAACATTTTACTCTAAAAGTAGGCACAATTCACAAAAGTAATTATATTTTCTATTTAACTTAACTGACAATAAAACTGATAATCTGAAGCTCATACTGGACCATTCTCCATTCTGTCCAACTCTGGATAACAGAGGACGTCTCTCTGAACACTTGAGTCCGAATTGGTGTCCATCTTTCATATAGAATAATGGCTCTTTTTTAAAAAGCTTGTTATTTTATATTAGGGTAGAATTCATTAAGAATGTGATAGTTTCTTTGGCTCCAAAATCACTATCGATTGTGATAGTAGCTACCAAATTAAAAGACACTTGCTCCTTGGAAGAAAAGCTTTAACACACCTAGACAGTGCATTAAAAAGCAAAGACATCACTTTACTGACAAAGTTCAATATGTTCAAAACTTTGTTTTTTCCAGTATTCATGTATGGATGTGAGAGTTGGATTGTAAAAAAGGCTGAGTACTGATGAACTGATGCTTTAAAATTGTGGTTCTGGAGTAGATTCATGAGGGTAACTTGGACAACAAGGACATCAAAACAGTCAGTCCTAAAGAAAATCAACCATGAATATTCATTGGAAGGACTGATGCTGAAGCTGAAGCTCCAATATTTTGGTCACTTGACATGAAAAGCTGACACATGGGAAAAGACCCTGAAACTGGGAAAGATTGAAAGCAGGAGGAGAAGAGGGTGGCAGGGTATGAGATGGTTAGATAGCTTCATGGACTCAACGGACATGAACTTGAGTAAACTCCAAGAGATAGTGAAGGACAGGAAAGCCTGGTATGCTGCAGCCCACGGGGTTTGGACTGCATGAAAGATGCTTGCAGTCCAAAGAATGGGACACAACTTAGTGACTGAAGAACAATTGTTTCCTTTACTGTGCAAAGGCTTTTGAATTTAAATGGGTTCCATTTGTTTATTTTTGTTTTTCATTTCCATTATTCTGAGTGGTGGAACAGAAAAAATATTGCTTCAATTTATGGCAGAGTGTGTTCTATGTTTTCCTCTCAGAGTTTTATAGTATCTGGTATCACTTTTAGGTCTTTAATCCATTTTGAGCTTCTTTTGTGTATGGTGTTAAAAAATGATATAATTTCATTTTAAAGTGCTGCACTCAATACGCCAGCAAATTTGGAAAACTCAGCAATGGCCACAAAACTGGAAAAGGTCAGTTTTCATTTCAATCCCAAAGAAAGGGAATGCCAAAGAATACTCAAACTACCGCACAATTCCACTCATCTCACATGCTAGTAAATTCATGCTCAAAATTCTCCAAGCTAGGCTTCAGCAATATGTGAATCATGAACTTCCAGATGTTCAAGCAGGTTTTAGAAAAGGCAGAGGCACCAGAGATAAAATTGCCAACATCCGCTGGATCATGGAGAAAGCAAGAGAGTTCCAGAAAAACATCTATTTTTACTTCATTGACTATGCCAAAACCTTTGACTATGTGGATCACAATAAACTGTGGAACATTCTGAAAGAGATGGGAATCCCAGACCACCTGACCTGCTTCTTGAGAAACCTGTATGCAGGTCAGGAAGCAACAATTAGAACTGTACATGGAACAACAGACTGGTTCCAAATAGGAAAAGGAGTACATCAAGGTTGTATATTGTCACCCTGCTTATTTAACTTATATGCAGAGTACATCATGAGGAACGCTGGGCTAGAAGAAGCACAAGCTGGAATCAAGATTGCTGGGAGAAATATCAATAACCTCAGATATACAGATGATACCACCCTTATGGCAGAAAGTAAAGAGGAACTCAAAGGCCTCTTGATGAAAGTGAAAGAGGAGAGTGAAAAGGTTGGCTTGAAGCTCAACATTCAGAAAACGAAGATCATGGCATCTGATTCCATCACTTCATGGGAAATAGATGGGGAAACAGCGGAAACAGTGTCAGACTTTATTTTTTTGGGCTCCAAAATCACTGCGGATGCTGACTGCAGCCATGAAATTAAAAGATGCTTACTCCTTGGAAGGAAAGTTATGACCAGCCTAGATAGCATATTAAAAAGCAGAGACATTACTTTGCCAACCAAGGTCCGTCTAGTCAAGGCTATGGTTTTTCCCGTGGTCATGTATGGATGTGAGAGTTGGTCTGGAAAGAAAGCTGATCACCGAAGAATTGGTGCTTTTGAACTGTGGTGCTGGAGAAGACTCTTGAGAGTCCCTTGGACTGCAAGGAAATCCAACCAGCCCGTTCTAAAGGATATCAATCCTGGGTGTTCATTGGAAGGATTGATGCTAAAGCTCAAAATCCAATATTTTGGCCACCTCATATGACGAGTTGACTCACTGGAAAGGAGTCTGATGCTAGGAGGAATTGGGGGTAGGAGGAGACGGTGCCGACAGAGAATGAGATGGCTGGATGGCATCACCGACTCAATGGACATGAGTTTGAGTGAACTCCGGGAATTGGTGATGGACAGGGAGGCCTGGCATGCTGTGATTCATGGGGTCACAAAGAGTCGGACACGACTAAGCGACTGAACTCAACTGAACTGAACTGTCCAGTTTTCCCAGCACTGTTTGTTAGAGACTGTACGATAACAACCCTTGGCCAATAAAATCTAAGGTAGAAAGGGTAATATTAAAACCCCTAGTGAAAACAATTGAAAGCCTTATAGATATTTTAAGGGATAACTTGCCCGAAGGAGGGGATGGCAGCCTTATTCATTGTCCATTATTTTTTTAAGTAGTTCATTTTTTTTTTTTTGTAGGACAGACAAACAGTGCACATATTAATTTTATATTTTGTTGTTTTATGAAGTGAAATTGATAAAATTCTATCCTCTGTGGGCTTCTGTGCCCCAAATTAATCTGTAATTACCAAAACATTTTCATGCTTACAAGAGAAATACGTATTTGCTAGATTACTTCAAAATGCTATCAGCTTCTACTCCTTAAAATTTGTTCCAAATCTTATCTTTTAAATTGTTAGCTATAACATTTTATAGAATTTTGGAAAAGGAAATGCACAGTCCTTTGTCTGCTTTTCATTTGCCTGTCTCTGTATATTGAAACTAGAGAGTGAAGAATTCTAAGGGCACTGGACGCAGGATGCTGACAGTGGGCGCCCCTTGCATTTCAGTGCAAATGATCCTTATTTGGGGTTTATTATCTAGTTTATTTTTATTCTTTTCAATCTGCAACCATTTAGCAATCCATGGTGCCTTACAATTGTATCAATTAATATATTACACAAAACAGCCATTTAAAAATACAATTGCATTCAGGGATTAAAGAAAAGATACTTTATTTAAAACTGTAGGGTCTTTAGAGAATTCGCTTCATGGAGAGTAGTGATAAACTTTCTCTGGGAAGATTCCATCAAAGTATCACTAGATTCAGTTCTATTCAACCTCTATCAGTAATTTGGAAGATGTAGAAAATATATTTTTATGATTTAAAATGACACAAATACTTTGAAATACTTATACAATAAGCTAATTTGGGATGAAAAATTATCTCCACATTAGAATCAATAATACAGATTTCATCAGCAATGAATGTGAGCACTTACATTCAGGATTTAAAAATCAATTATGCCAGAACAGAATAAAGGAGGTTGGGTTTCTTTACATTCTTTTTTTTTCATCTTTGAAAAAGAGCACAAAAAAATAGTAATATATGATTGACTTGAGGATTTTCTACCGAGTGGTTTTTAAGTTATCTTAGGCTGAAAAACATAAGAACTCAGATAGGGACCTAAAAAAAAAAAAAAATACAATTGCAATAGAAATCAGCAAATATAAAAATTTATTTTACACAGAATAATTTCCCATTTTATATTGATAAATGGTCAATCTAAAGCTATTATATCACAGGATTTTATTAACTTAAATTTCTATTACTGAAATTATTAAAGGAAAAGAAACTGAAAAATTTTAAAGGAAATAACATGACTAGTATTTGATTTGGCTAAGGATGTTTGTAAATATTATATGTATCAACTATAATGAATATAATATAAATATTAGTTATATATTTACAGTAGATTTAAAAATTAATAATTTTTAAAATATTTGTTACTAGTCAGATAATAGAAATAAGCTAAAATAAATATATCTTCAAGAAATAATATTGAATTGTAACCAATTCTTGTTCCAAATGAATAATAACAGGTATAAAGTAATATAGCATTATATAAAAAGATATTTTAAGAGTTATAACCATTGTATCCTGCCAAGTAAAATTAATATTCATGATACTCACGAATACATGGTACACACTGACACAAATGAATAATGATTATTATATATATTAACAATTGTAAGTACAACTGTTATTTATAGAAAATGCCCAACAAATGAATATATAAGGAGAAAAATAGATCACCATTAAAAAACTAATGCTGCAATAATTGCTATAGGCAAGATCCACTGATGAATATTAAAATCAGTGGATACACTTTAGTGAGAGGTAAGAAATTTGCATAATCTAAAGCATCAGGCCCCAAAACATTTATTAAATTCAGAGGATATTTTAATATGCCTGAAGAATTCCATGGACAGAGGACCCTGAAAAGCTACAGTCCACGAGATTGCAAATAGTCAGACATGACTGAGTGACTGAAATAAACTGAACATGAGGTGAAGCTGAATTTCCTTCTCCTGGATTCAATGTACCAGCTTGCCTCTAAGGAATGAAGTGTGAAAAAGAGAAAGTGGTAAATTTTATTGCAGCAGTGACGGACACTATCTTATTTAAGTGATCAAAATCAGCATTGCCTGCAACAAGGTGTATTGATATCATATAGCCCCACATATGATGTCATGAAAAGGGCATATCACGTCAATGGTATTTTTTCCAAAATCTATAACTTCATTGTAACCATGAAAAGTATTGAAAATATTGAGACATTCTTAAAAAAAAAAATCTGACCAGCATTCTTTAATAGTGTTCTGATGATGATGTGCAAAGAAAGGCTCCCAGTCTTTCTCGCATATTGAAGGAAACTAAAGTGACATGACAACTCAAAGCAGTGTGGGCTCCCGGATTAGATCCTTGGAATAAATCGATATGAAAGATAAAGAGGCCCTGGGGCTCTGTTGCTTAACAAAGCACACATAGCTGCTGCTGCTGCTGCTAAGTCACTTCAGTCGTGTCCGACTCTGTGTGACCCCATAGACGGTCTCCTACCAGGCTCCCCTGTCCCTGGGATTCTCCAGGCAAGAACACTGGAGTGGGTTGCCATTTCCTTCTTCAATGCATGAAAGTGAAAAGTGAAAGTGAATTAGCTCAGTCCTGTCTGACTCTTAGTGGCCTCATGGACTGCAGCCTACCAGGCTCCCCCATCCATGGGATTTTCCAGGCAAGACTACTGGATTGGGGTGCCATTGCCTTCTCCTACACATAGCTAATGATGCTCTATTATACTTAGACTTGGACAAGAGGGTAGATCTTACGTTCAGTCATTTTACCAAACATATGAATAGTAATAATAATTTAGGAGAATACTTTAAGGGTTAATAGATAGGTTTATATCCTCATGGTGGGATGGTGATGGTTCCATGAGTGTATATTATGTGTGAACTCTTGAACTGTATGCAGTAAATTTTTACATGTAAATCTAGTTCAATAAGATGGTAAAAAAAAATAAATCTGAAGAAATCTGAATAAAGTATGTAATTGATAGTATTGTGCCAGTATTAATCTCCTAATCTTGTTTATTGTTGTTTTTCAATCACCCAGTTGTGTCTGACTCTTTGAGATCCCATGGAGCACACCAGACCTCCCTGTCCCTCACCATCTCCTGGAACTTACCCAAGTTCATGTCCTTCGCATCAGTGATGCCATTTAGCCATCTCATCCTCTGAGGCTCTCTTCTCCTTCTGCCCTCAGTCTTTCTGAACATCAGGGACTTTTCCAATGAGTTGGCTGTTTGCATTGGGTGACCAAAATACTCGAGTTTCAGATTCTGCATTAGTCCTTCTAATGAATATTTAGGGCTTATTTCCTTTGAAAATTGACTGGTTTGATCTTTTCACTTTCTAAGCGACTCTCAGAAGTCTTCTCCAGCACCCTGGTTCAAAGGCATCAGTTCATCAGCACTGTGACTTCTTTCCAGTCTGGCTGTAACAACCGTTCGTGACAACTGGGAAGACCATAGCCTTGACTATAGGGAACTTTGTTGGCAGATTGATGTCTCTGCTTTTCAAAACACTGTCTAGGATTGTCAACACTTTCCTATCAAGAAGCAATCATCTTCTAATTTCACGGCTTCAGTCATCATCTGCAGTGATTTTAAAACCCAAGAGGAGGAAATCTGTTATTACTTCCACATTTTCCCCTTCTATTTGCTGTGAAATAATGGGGCCAGATGCTGTGATCTGAGTTTTTATTTATTTTTTAACATTTACTTTTAAATCAGCTTTTTAAAAGAACTTAAATCACTCTCCTCTTTCACTCTCGTCAAGTGGTTCTTTAGTTTCTCTTCACTTCCTGCCATTAGAGTGGTATCATATATCATTCGCATATCTGAGGTTGTTGATTTTTCTTCCATATATCTTGACTTCAGCCAGTCACTCATCCAGCCCAGCATTTCTGATGTTGTGCTCAGCGTATAAGTTAAACAAACAGGGTGATAACAGACAGTCCTCTGGTACTTCTTTCTTAATCTTGAACCAATACGTTGTTCCATACAGGTTTCTAACTATTGCTTCTGGTCTGGCATACATGTTTCTCAGGAGACGAGTAAGATGGTCTGGTATTTCCATCTCTTTAAGAGGTTTCCACAGTTTGTTATGATCCACACAGTCAAAGACTTAGTTGATGAAAAATAAATAGAATTTTTTCCCTAAAATTCCCTTGCTTTCTTGTGATTCAGTTAATATTGGCAATTTGATCTCTGGTTCCTCTACCTTTTCTAAACTCAGCTTGGATATCTGGAAATTCTTGATTTGTGTATTGCTGAAAGCTAGCATTCAAGATTTTAAGTATGACCTTATTAGAATGGGGGATGAGTGCAATTATCTGATGGTTTGAAAATTTTTACTGCTGCCCTCCTTGGTTATTGGGATGAATATTGACTTTTTCCAGTCCTGTGGCCATTTTATTTGTTAGCCGTGGTTATAGAAGACTTTAACATTAGTGGAAACTGAATGCAGAATACTTGTAACTCTGTTACCAATGTTAGTCTTCTGTAAGATTAACATTATTTAATGATAAATAATATATATATATATATATATATATTTAAATATTGTTACTTAAATGTGAAATAAGTGATTTCATTGACTCTCTCTTCTCATCTTACACCTGGGAGAGATACCCCTACTATAATGTTTCTAGGTCCTGCCTGGTTTCCTTCATCATAGTATTCATGATAACTTGTTATATGTCTTCCTCTTGCCTAGAAAATCCCATGGATGGAGGAGCCTGGTAGGCTGTAGTCCGTGGGGTTGCTAAGGGTCGGACACGACTGAGCGACTTTACTTTCACTTTTCACTTTCACACATCGGAGAAGGAAATGGCAACCCACTCCAGTATTCTTGCCTGGAGAATCCCAGGGAAGGGGGAGCCTGGTGGGCTTCCATCTATGGGGTCACACAGAGTCGGACACGACTGAAGTGACTTAGCAGCAGCAGCAGCAGCATGGTGATATATAGTAACTTCCCAATTCTTGATTCATGAAGCTGCAAAAATTTATATAATAAATTCATATATGAATATCTGAAACCCATTTCTAAGTATTTAGAAAGAGCATGTGAGTTTCTTATGGTATACTCAATATCCAAATCCTTTTTATTTGGTTCAAATAAACATAAGAATTATGTCAAAATGAAAATGACTCCTTTAGATTACTAAACAGGCTCAAACCAATCCTTCACACAGTAATTTACATACAAAACAATTTGAAAAAGATTTTCCTTGTAAGACCTTTACTTTTTCACAATCTCCAGTAATTTTATTGAAGAATTACATTACACAATTTACATCTTAGACTTGTTCAGTCTTGTTTCAACAATGTAATAAACTTTTATACACATATCTTTTTCTCTCAATTTCAGGAAAATAATTAAAGGCTTCTAATATGAATCCTGAATCTTCTAGGTATTTCTAACTCATAAAAATAATGGAATCATTTAGATTATTTCTAAATCTACTAAGCAAGCCACATTCCAGTGTAACAATCGTCCTGAGAAATAGAGGTTCATTGGTTTGAGTGAATAAAATCATTTAACAGTGAATTCATTTTTACCTCACACAACTCTCAGGAAGTAACTACAGAAATACACATAGGTTCCAGTAGTAGTCATAAAAATTTTTGTGATTATACTAAAATATTGAAGTATGTTTTGTAAATATTAAATAATAAACATCACCCCACTCTCTGGAGATTTAGTTAATATATTTCTAAGTACAAATAATTTCCTCATAATTTCTTCTAGATATTTTGATGTTTAGGAAACAGAGTTCACTCATGCACTTTTGTGTTAATTATATTTATTCTTTATGGTATATATATTTCTTATTTATAGTAGAAATAGTCTTCCACATAATGTAAAGAATCTAATATGAAAACAATGCTTCATTTTAAGTTGTAGGAAATACAGAGAAGAAAATTTACTAGAAGTGAATTGATAAGAATTTCTCAGTATTTATAAAACATAATATAAGATGCTAGTGATGAAAATGACAATGTTCTTGAAGAAGATGATAGTGTGTGTTTTATATAACACCTCATTTTGGATAATTTTCCATCCTAGGAATGCTGATGTACTCCTCTAGTACAGAATGTGTATACAATAAACATTTTCTGTTGAATTAATAATATAATGACCATTGAGCAGAAAAGTGTGATTTTGAATTTTCAAATTACTATTACCTTTATGGAATTATTGATTATGCTAATTGGATCAAATTCTAGAAGAAGCCTTTAAAAAAAATGGTGCTTTTTAAAAATGATTCTTTGTTGTTGAAGTACAGTTGATTTAAAATGTGTTAGTTTTAAAGTGACTTAGATATATACATATATATATAAACATACATATATATATATCCATACATATTAATATGTATTCAGATTCTTTACCCTTACAAGTTATTAGAAAATATTGAGTATAATTCCCTGTGCTTTACAGTAGGCCCTAGAGTGTTATCAATTTTATATATAGTAGGGTGTACATGTTAATCTTAGCCTCCTAAAAGATGATTCTTGATGATAGACACAAATTTCTATGTTGAAATCTGTTTTTAAGACTGCAGATGAGAAACTAGTATTGACTTTCATCATCCCATGGCAGAGGAATGTATTTAATCATATCTTCATGCTGGAAAGAATTATCTGTGTAACAAAGACAATAAACATGATAAAAGCAGGAGAGTGTTATGAACAGGAGTGTTTTGTTGTGTTTTGTTTTGTTTTTTGTTACCAGAGTTAATTACTGCTTTATTATGCTCAAGACTTTACTTTCTTCTTAATGAAATCAAATATTAACTAAGTACCTATTTTTTGTGAGGAATCACATAAGGAATTTTAGATGCTTTATCATTAGGTCAAGAACGAGATCTTATTTTTATCAAACACTCATGGCCTAATGAAGCCATGTCAGCCCTATGCCCTGTCCCAGGTTGGCTACCTCCATATTCTCTAAAGATAGAGAGACACTTCTTTTTTTTAATTTTGGTAAGATGTTCTTGGTAAATATCCTTAAAAGTATATTCAGTAAAATTTCCAGAAACTATGATCTTTGTATTTAACTGTCTATTCCCTTAAAATTTCCCCAGTATATTTCCTCCTTTAACTTTAACAAAATGTAGCAACTTAAAAAAAAAAGAAAAAGCTTGTGTAACCTTAAAACATGAGAATACTAATTAAACGAAGTTTAATAATAAATGTGATGAAGAGAAGGTTAAAAGAAAGTGTATGACAGTAGAATTGTTAGAAATAAAAGATTTTTTTAAAAGATCATGTAAGAGCAAATTCGTAGGAGCAAGATTATAAATTCTGATCCATCGGTTCTTTATCACATATTGCAGAAAATTTCTCAAACACAGGAGTCTCCTGTAATCTTCTTATCCTCTTTCGGGAGCAGAGTGAGCCCAGGAGAAACGCAGAAGAGAGAAGAGTAAGTTCAGTTCCCTTTTGTCTCCTTACAGTGTGGTGAGGCAGTAGGATTCAATGCAAAGAGCACAAGCTCTGGAATCAGATACACTGGTCTTTGAATCTCAAGTTATTTCCTTAACCAAATTCTTAACCATAAGCTCTAGAATGATATTTCAAACTATTCTAATTATGCAAGCAAACACTGAGGGTAACTTCATGGAAAGGACACTGGACTATCTCTAAAAACTGCTAAAACCTTTAGATCATGAGGAGGTAATAAATGTTTGTGTTTGAACTTGCTTAGTATTAGGGTAATTTTTGTGTAGTGTAAGTCGACTGATTGAAAAATTAGAACTTCGATTTTGCACAATAAGCTCTCTAAAATATTTGGGAAGTGTCATTGCTAGAAGCTTGAAAAACAGGGAGGAAAGTGTTAAAAATTGGTGTGGAATGCATTAGTAGATGCTGGAAAATTTGTGTGGAAACTGCTGTAGTAGGCTAAAAATACAGTGTCTCATATAATAGTTTCCCTGGTGGCTCTACAATATAGGAGACCTGGGTTCAAGCCCTGGGTTGGGAAGATCCTCTGGAGAAGGAAATGGCAACCCACTCCAGTACTCCTGCCTGGAAAATCCCATGGATTGAGGAGTACGGTAAGCTACAGTCCATGGGATCGCACAGAGTCAGACACGACTGAGCAACTTCACCTTCACTTTATTATGTAGTAGTGAAACAATTATAAAGCCTCCTAAACATGTTAACATGGAAGATGGAAAAGCATATCGAATGGACTTATGAATCTGGATAAGACTATTTCTAGCATCATATTGAAATTTCAGTTGTCCTCTGTGTAATGCACATTAAGTATGGGAAGAGAGATATGGATTAAATTTAACAATCTGCTTTTAGAGGAAAAATACAGGAGTCAGTATTTGCCTTCTTGGAAAGTAAGACTTTTCCCAATATTCATTGCTTTCAAAGCAACATGCACTTAAAGTAAGGAACCATAAGATAAAGATCAAATCAAAGGATTTGTTCCAGATCCTTAAAATATCTTCGCAAGATTTAAATGAGTGTGTTGTAGACCTTCTAAGCTAAAGCTTAGATGAAAGAGCTTTTGAGAATTTAAGGGTTATACCATAGCAATGGGGTACATGGATAAACATATCTATGTATTAAATATATAATGTATTATCTATGCATGTAATACATAATATATGTAATATGTAATATATATGTATAATATGAATTATTTAGAGGAAAGAAAAAAGATAGATGATAGCCAAGATAGATGACAGAAGGTTAGATGATAGAGCTATGAAGACTCTCACTTTATTTTGTAAAGTTATTTATTTTAATTGGAGGATAATTATAAAATTGTGATGGTTTTTGCTGTATATCATCAAAAATCAATCACAGGTGCACATGTGTCTCCCCCATTCTGAATGCCCCTCCCACTCCATCCCTCTGGGTTGTCCCAGAGCACTGGTTTTGAGGGCCCTGCTTCATGCATCAGACTTGCACTGGTCATCTATTTTACATATGGCAATATACATGTTTCAGTGCTATTCTCTCAAATCATCCCACCCTTGTCTCCTCCTATACAGCCCAAAAGTCTGTTCTTTACATCTGTGTCTCTTTTTCCGCCTGGCATATAAGAACATTGTTACCGTCTTTCTAAATTCTATATATATGCATTAATATACAGTATTGATGTTTCTCTTTCTGACTTACTTCACTCTGCATAATAGGCTCCAGATTCATCCACCTCATTAGAACTGATTATAATGTGTTCTTTCTATAGCTGAGTACTATTCCATTGTGTATATGTATTGCAACTTCCTTATCCACTTGTCTGCTGATGGACATCTAGGTTGCTTCCACATCATATTCATTGTAAACAATGTTGCAATGAATGTTTGAGGTACACGTGTCTCTTTCAATTCTCATTTCTTGGTGTTTACATGCACCTCGTCCAATGTGGCAGGTTCAGGGGCATTAGACATGTTACACAGAGATTCAATAATCTGAAACGTACTGGTAGAAAAGAACTAGGGAGAATATGAAGACTTTTTATGGCCCATTCTCATTAGAAAGTACTTTATCTGTCACAACCTGAGTTCTTGTGTTATGGGGTACCTAATAATGATCAGGAAGGAAAAAAAATGTCCAGGTCAGAGGTACTATTCTTGTGTATCGTCTGAGAGTGATTGACCATATACATGTCAATTGCAGGACTCGATTGTGCTCCAGTGACCATTAACTAAATCTTTACACATTAACAGATTGTCTTGAGTAATTTCAGTTCAGTTCAGTTCAATCACTTAGTCGTGTCCAACTCTTTGCGACCCCATGAAACACAGCATGCTGTGCCTCCCTGTCCATCACCATCTGCCAGAATTCACTTAAACTCATGTCCATCAAGTCGGTGATGCCATCCAGCCATCCCATCCACTGTTATCCCCTTCTCCTCCTGCCCCCAATCCCTCCCAGCATCAGAGACTTTTCCATGAGTCAACTCTTCCCATGAGGTGGCCAAAGTATTGGAGTTTCAACTTTAGCATCAGTCCTTCCAATGAACACCCAGGACTGAACACATTTAGAATGGGCTGGTTGTATCTCCTTGCAGTCCAAGGAACTCTCAAGAGTCTTCTCCAGCACCACAGTTCAAACGCATCAATTCTTCAGCACTCAGCTTCCTTCAAAGTCCAACTCTCACATCCATACATAACCACTGGAAAAACCATAACCTTGACTAGACGGACCTTGGATGGCAAAGTAATGTCTCTGCTTTTTAATATGCTATCCATGTTGGTCATAACTTTCCTTCCAAGGAGTAAGTGTCTTTTAATTTCATGGTTGCAATCAGCATCTGCAGTGATTTTGGAACCCCCCAAAAATAAAGTCTGACACTGTTTCCACTGTTTCCCCATCTATTTCCCATGAAGTGATGGGATCACATGCCATGATCTTTGTTTTCTGAATGCTGAGCTTCAAGCCAACTTTTTCACTCTCCCCTTTCACTTTCATCAAGAGGCTTTTGAGTTCCTCTTCACATTCTGCCATGATGGTGGTGTCATCTGCATATCTGAGGTTATTGATATTTCTCCCAGCAATCTTGATTCCAGCTTGTGCTTCTTCCAGCCCAGCGTTCCTCATGATGTACTCTGCATATAAGTTACATAAGCAGGGTGACAATATCCATCCTTGACATACTTCTTTTCCTATTTGGAACCAGTCTGTTGTTCCATGTCCAGTTCTAACTGTTGCTTCCTGACCTGCATACAAGTTTCTCAAAAGGCAGGTCAGTTGGTCTGGTATTCCCATCTCTTTCAGAATTTTCCATAGTTTACTGTGATGCACACAGTCAAAGGCTTTGGCATAGTCAATGAAGCAGAAATAGATGTTTTTCTGGAACTCTTTTGCTTTTCCATGATCCTGCGGGTGTTGGCATTTTGATCTCTGGTTCCTTTGCCTTTTCTAAAACCAGCTTGAACATCCGGAAATTCACAGTTCACGTATTGCTGAAGCCTAGCTTGGAGAATTTTGAGCATGACTTCACTAGTGTGTGTGTTGAGTTCAATTGTGCGGTAGTTTGAGCATTCTTTGGCATTTCTTTTCTTTGGGATTGGAATGAAGACTGACCTTTTCCAGTCCTGTGGTCATTGCTGTTTTCCAAATTTTCTGGCATTTTGAGTGCAGCATTTTTACAGCATTATCTTTCAAGATTTGAAATAGTTCAACTGGAATTCCATCACCTCCTCTAGCTTTGATCATAGTGCTTCTTTCTAAGGCCCACTTGACTTCACATTCCAAAATGTCTGTCTCTAGGTGGATGATCACGCCTTCGTGATTATCTTGGTCATGAAGATCTTTTTTGTACAGTTCTGTGTATTCTTGCCACCTCTTCTTAATATCTTCTGCTTCTGTTAGGTCCATACCATTTCTGTCCTTCATCGAACCCATCTTTGCATGAAATATTCCATTGGTATCTCTAATTTTCTTGAAGAGATCTCTTGTTTTTCCTATTCTATTGTTTTCCTCTATTTCTTTGCATTGATTGCTAAGGAAGGCTTTCTGACATGAGGGTGGTGTCATCTGCATATCTGAGGTTACTGATATTTCTCCCGGCAATCTTGATTCCAGCTTGTGCTTCTTCCAGCCCAGTGTGCCTCATGATGTACCCTACATATAAGTTAAATAAGCAGGGTGACAGTATCCATCCTAGACGTACTCCTTTTCCTATTTGGAACCAGTCTCTTGTTCCACATCCTGTTCTTTTTTTTTTCTATGTCTCTTTTGCAGTCTCTTATACAGGGTTCAGGTTACCATTTTTCTAAATTCCATATATATGCGTTAATATACAGTATTGATGTTCTTCTTTCTGGCTTACTTCACTCTGTATAATTGGCTCCAATTTCATCCACCTCATTAAAACTGATTCAAATGCATTCTTTTTGATGGCTGAGAAATACTCCATTGTGTATATGTACCAAAGCTTTCTTATCCATTCATCTGCAGATGGACATCTAGGTTGCTTCCATGTCCTGGCTATTATAAACAGTGCTGCAATGAACATTGGAGTACATGTGTCTCTTTCAATTCTGGTTTCCTCGGTGTGTATGCCCAGGAGTGTGATCGCTGGATCATATGGCAGTTCTATTTCCAGTTTTCTGAGGAATCTCCACACTGTTCTCCATAGTGGCTGTACTACTTTGCATTCCCACCAACAGTGTAGGAGAGTTCCCTTCTCTCCACACCCTCTCCAGCATTTATTGCATGTAGACTTTTGGATAGCAGCCATTCTGACTGGTGTGAAATGGTATCTCATTGTGGTTTTGATTTGCATTTCTCTGATGATGAGGGATGTTGAGCATTTTTTCATGTGTTTGTTAGCCATCTTTATGTCTTCTTTGGAGAAATGTCTGTTTAGTTCTTTGGCCCATTTTTTGATTGGGTCACTTAGTTTTCTGGAATTTAGCTGCAGGAGCTGCTTGTATAATTTGGAGATTAATCCTTTATCAGTTGCTTCATTTGCTATTATTTTCTCCCATTCTGAAGGCTGTCTTTTCACCTTGCTTAGAGTTTCCTTTGCTGTGCAAAAGCTTTTGATTTTAATTAGGTCCCATTTGTTTATTTTTGCTTTTATTTCCAATATTCTGGGAGGTGGGTCTTGGAGGATCCTGCTGTGATTTATGTCAGAGAGTGTTTTGCCTACGTTCTCCTCTAGTAGTTTTATAGTTTCTGGTCTTACATTTAAATCTTTAATCCATTTTGAGTTTATTTTGGTGTATGGTGTTAGGAAGTGTTCTAGTTTCATTCTTTTACAAGTGGCTGACCAGTTTTCCCAGCACCACTTGTTAAAGAGACTGTCTTTTCTCCATTTTATATTCTTGCCTCCTTTGTCGAAGATAAGGTGTCCATAGGAGCGTGGGTTTATCTCTGGGCTTTCTATTTTGTTCCATTGATCTATATTTCTGTGTTTATGCCAGTACCATACTGTCTTGATGACTGTGGCTTTGTAGTAGAGCCTGAAGTCCGGCAGGTTAATTCCCCCAGTTCCATTCTTCTTCCTCAAAATTGCTTTGGCTATTCGAGGTTTTTTGTATTTCCATACAAATTGTGAGATTATTTGTTCTAGTTCTGTGAAAAATATTGTTGGTAGCTTGATAGGGATTGCACTGAATGTATAAATTACTTTGGGTAGTATACTCATTTTTACAATATTTATTCTTCCAATCCACGAACATGGTATATTTCTCCATCTATTCGTGTCCTCTTTGATTACTTTCACTAGTGTTTTATAGTTTTCTATGTACAAGTCTTTTGTTTCCTTAGGTAGATATATTCCTAAGTATTTAATTGTTTTCGTTGCAACAGTGAATGGAATAGTTTCCTTAATTTCTCTTTCTATTTTCTCATTATTAGTGTATAGGAATGCAAGGGATTTCTGTGTGTTGATTTTATATCCTGCAACTTTACTGTAATCATTGATTAGCTCTAGTAGTTTTCTGGTAGAGTCTTTAGGGTTTTCTGTGTAGAGGATCATGTCATCAGCGAACAGTGAAAGCTTTACTTCTTCTTTTCCAATTTGTATTCCTTTTATGTCTTTTTCTGCTCTGATTGCTGTGGCCAAATCTTCCAGAACTATGTTGAATAGTAGTGGTGAGAGTGGGCACCCTTGTCTTGTTCCTGACTTTAGGGGAAATGCTTTCAGTTTTTCACCATTGAGGATAATGTTTGCTGTGGGTTTGTCATATATAGCTTTTATTATGTTGAGGTATGTCCCTTCAATTCCCACTTTCTGGAGGGTTTTTATCAAAAATGGATGTTGAATTTTGTCGAAGGCTTTCTCTGCATCTATTGAGATAATCATATGATTTTTATTTTTCAGTTTGTTAATGTGGTGTATTACGTTGATTGATTTGCAGATATTGAAGAATCCTTGCATTCCTGGGATAAATCCCACTTGGTCATGATGTATGATCTTCTTAATGTGTTGTTGGATTCTGATTGCTAGAATTTTGTTAAGGATTTTTGCATCTATGTTCATCAGTGATATTGGCCTATAGTTTTCTTTTTTTGTGGGGTCTTTACCAGGTTTTGGGATTAGGGTGATGGTGGCCTCATAGAATGAGTTTGGAAGTTTCCCTTCCTCAGCTATTTTCTGGAAGAGTTTGAGTAGAATAGGTGTTAGCTCTTCTCTAAATTTTTGGTAGAATTCAGCTGTGAAGCCGTCTGGACCTGGACTTTTGTTTGCTGGGAGATTTTTGATTACAGTTTCAATTTCCGTGCTTGTGATGGGTTTGTTCAGATTTTCTATTTCTTCCTGGTTCAGTTTTGGAAAGTTGTACTTTTCTAGGAATTTGTCCATTACTTCCAGGTTATTCATTTTATTGCCATATAATTGCTGATAGTATTCTCTAATAATCCTTTGTATTTCTGTGTTGTCAGTTGTGACCTCTCCATTTTCATTTCTAATTTTATTGATTTGGTTCTTTTCCCTTTGTTTCTTGATGAGTCTGGCTAGTGGTTTGTCAATTTTATTCACCTTCTCAAAGAACCAGCTTTTGGCTTTGTTGATTTTTGCTATGGTCTCTTTTGTTTCTTTTGCATTTATCTCTGCCCTAATTTTTATGATTTCTTTCCTTCTACTGACCCTGGGGTTCTTTATTTCTTCCTTTTCTAGTTGCTTTAGATGTAGAGTTAGGTTATTTAGTTGACTTTTTTCTTGTTTCTTGAGGTGAGCCTGTATTGCTATGAACTTTCCCCTTAGCACTGCTTTTACAGTGTCCCAGAGGTTTTGGGTTGTTGTGTTTTCATTTTCATTCATTTCTATGCATATTTTGATGTCTTTTTTGATTTCTTCTATGATTTGTTCATTATTCAGCAGCGTGTTCTTCAGTCTCCATATGTTGGCACTTTTAATAGTTATTCTCCAGTAATTGAGATCTAATCTTACTGCATTGTGGTCAGAAAAGATGCTTGGAATTATTTCAATTTTTTTGAATTTACCTAGGCTAGATTTATGTCCCAGGATGTGATCTATCCTGGAAAAGCTTCCGTGTGCGCTTGAGAAAAAGGTGAAATTCATTGTTTTGGGGTGAAATGTCCTATAGATATCTATTAGGTCTAACTGTTCTATTATATCATTTAAAGATTGTGTTTCCTTGTTAATTTTCTGTTTAGTTGATCTATCCATAGATGTAAGTGGGGTGTTAAAATCTCCCACTATTATTGTGTTATTGTTAATTTCCCCTTTCATACTTGTTAGTAATTGTCTTACATATTGCGGTGCTCCTATGTTGGGTGCATAAATATTTATAATTGTTATATCTTCTTCTTGGATTGATCCTTTGATCATTATGTAGTTTCCTTCTTTGTCTCTTTTCACAGCCTTTGTTTTAAAGTCTATTTTATCTGATATGAGTATTGCTACTCCTGCTTTCTTTTGGTCTCTATTTGCATGGACTATCTTTTTACAGCCCTTCACTTTCAGTCTGTATGCGTCCCTCGTTTTGAGGTGGGTCTCTTGTAGACAACATATATGGGGGTTTTGTTTTTGTATCCATTCAGCCAGGCTTTGTCTTTTTGTTGGGGCATTAAACCCATTTATGTTTAAGGTAATTATTGAAAAGTACGATCCCGTAGCCATTTTCTTTATTGCTTTGCGTTCAAGTTTATACACTCTTTCTGTGTTTCCTGTCTATAGAAGATCCTTTAGCATTTGTTGGAGAGCTGGTTTGGTGATGCTGAATTCCCTCAGCTTTTGCTTGTCTGTAAAACTTTTGATTTCTCCTTCATATTTGAATGAGATCCTTGCTGGGTATAGTAATCTGGGCTGTAGGTTATTTTCTTTCATCACTTTAAGTATATCTTGCCACTCCCTTCTGGCCTGAAGAGTTTGTGTTGAAAGATCAGCTGTTATCCTTATGGGAATCCCCTTGAGTGTTATTTGCTGCTTTTCCCTTGCTGCTTTTAATATTTGTTCTTTGTGTTTGATCTTTGTTAATTTGATTAATATGTGTCTTGGAGTATTTCGCCTTGGGTTTATCCTGTTGGGGACTCTCTGGATTTCTTGGACTTGGGTGATTATTTCTTTCCCTATTTTAGGGAAGTTTTCAACTATTATCTCCTCTAGTATTCTCTCATGGTCTTTCTTTTTGTCTTCTTCTTCTGGGACTCCTATGATTCGAATGTTGGAGCATTTAACATTGTCCCAGAGGTCTCTAATATTGTCCTCATTTCTTTTAATTCGTTTTTCTTTTTTCCTCTCTGTTTCATTTATTTCTACAATTCTATCTTCTAGTTCGCTTATCCTGTCTTCTGCCTCTGTTATTCTACTGTTTCTTCCCTCCAGAGTGTTTCTGATCTCATCTATTGCATTATTCATTGTATATTGACTCTTTTTTATTTCTTCTAAGTCCTTATTACATCTTTCTTCCATCTTCTCAATCCTTTTCTCCAGGTTATTTATCTGTAACTCCATTTGACTTTCAAGATTTTGAATCATATTCACCATCAAAATTTGAAATTCTTTATCAGGTAGATTCCCTATATCTTCTTCTTTTGTTTGTGTTGCTGGGCAATTATCTTGTTCCTTTACTTGCTGGGTATTTCTCTGCCTCTTCATCTTGCTTATATTGCTTTGCTTGGGGTGTCCTTTCCCTCTTCTTGCAGTTTGTGGAGTTCTCTTTATTATGTAGTTTCTTCGCTGTGTGTAGGGTTGGACAGGTGACTTGTCCGGGTTCCCTGGTTAGGGAAGCATGTGTCAGTGTTCTGGTGGGTGGAGCTGGATTTCTTCTCTTTCCTTTAGAAGACAATGGGCTGCTTTTCTGGGAGCCTGATATCCTCTGCCAGTATTCAGAAGTTGTTTTGTGGACTTTACTCCACGTTCAAATGTTCTTTTGATGAATTTGTGGGGAAGAAAGTGGTCTCGCCGTCTTGTTCCTTCCTCCCCAGAACACTGGACTCTTATATTCCACTTGGTCATGGAGTATCTCCTCCCAGCTGCTCCAGCAAGGCGCAGCCGCTGTACCTTACCCTGGACGAGGGGTATCTCCCCAAGGCCGCCCCTCCTGCTTTGAATGTGGATCAGCTCCTCTCGGCCCTCCGGTGCCCAAGCAGCCACCGCCTCCTGGACGTGGTACAGCTCCTCCCGGCCACCGCCCCAACCCTGGGCGCGGGGCAGCTCCTCTCAGCCACGATTCTGCACGTGGTCGGTTGCGCTGGAAGCCGGGCGTCTCTCGCGTCTGCGCCGCCGGGAGCCGGGCGTCTCTCGCGTCTGCGCCGCCGGGAGCCGGGCGTCTCTCGCCCCCCTGATAATTTCAACAGGCCATCTGCAGACACTGGAAATCAACACCACTAAAACCTGTGCCCAGCCGGCTGCTACCACACGGGCCTCTGCTAATCTCCAAAGGCCTGGGCCGGAGACCTCCAAGTTCTCACCTGGGGCTGTTGGCACTACCCGGGAGTTCAGTTTCAGGGGCACTGGCAGGGCTCCCAAGCTGCTAGGGACGCAGGTACAGGAGATGAGAGACCTCCTAGAAAGAAGCGTGGTGGCCTCCACATCCTGTTCTAACTATTGCTTCTTGACCTGCATACAGATTTCTCAAAAGGCAGGTCAGGTGGTCTGGTATTCCCATCTCTTTCAGAATTTTCCACAATAGATTGTGATCCACAGAATCAATGGCTTTGACATAGTCAATAAGGAAGAAATAGATGCTTTTCTCTTATTGTCTTGATTTTTGGATGATCCAGCCGATGGTGGCAATTTGATCTCTGGTTCCTCTGCCTTTTCTAAAGCCAACTTGAACATCTGGAAATTCACGGTTCACATATTGTTTAGCCTGGCTTGGAAATTTTTGAGCATTATTTTACTAGCATGTGAGATGAGTTCAATTGTGCGGTAGTTCGTGAATTCTTTGGTATTGCCTTTCTTTGGGATTGGAATGAAAACTGGAAGGTTGTGTGTGTGTGTGTGTGTGTGTGTGTGTGTGTGTGTGTGTGTATCCAATGGATTGTAGCCCACCAGTCTCCTTTATCTATGGTGATTCTCCCGTCAAGGATACTGAAGTGGGTTGCTCCAGGGTATCTTGCCAGCCCAGGGATTGAAAACAAGTGCCCTGCATTGCAGTTGGACTGTTTATGATTTGATCCACCAGGGAATCCCTTTCCCTTATAGGTTATTGTAAAACTATAGTTCCCTGTGCTAGATAGTTGGTCATTGTTATTTATCTATTCTATATACAGTAGTGTGTATAGTTTAATCTCAACCTCCAAAAAGATTGTATTCTTTGATACATGGGAATATATTCAAGTAGTATTATCGCAAAGTAGAGGAACATGAAATACCATCATCCTCCTAGCTATTGTTATTCTGAGGTCGGTAGCCCATCCCAGCCATTTTTTCATGAAAATCCTCCTTCTTGTTAGACTTGACTACAAGTCTAATGGTCACTGTTATTATTACTTTAAAAAATTTTTTACATTGGCAAATAATTGTTATGTTGGTTTCTGGTATACAATAATGTGAATCAGCTATAAGTATACATATATCCCCTCCCTTATAAACCTCCCTCTCACCCCCCACAACTACAATCCCATCCTTCCAGGTCATCACAGAGAACTGTATTGAACTCCTTTTGTTATACAGAAACTTCCCACTAACAACGTATTTTACATATGGTAATGTATATGTTTCAAAGCTACTCTCTAAATTCCTCTCATCATCTGCTTCCCCTCTTATGTCCACAAGTCTGTTCTTTATGTCTGTGTGTCTGTTCCTGCCCTGCAAATACATTCATCAGTACCATTTTTCTAGATTCCGTACATATGCATTAATATACGATATTTGCTTTTCTCTTTCTGGCTTACTTCACCTCTATAACATGCTAACAGGCTCTGTGTTTATCCACCTCAGTTAAACTGACTCAAATCTGTTTCTTTTTATGGTTGAGTAGTTGGTGATGGACAGGGAGGCCTGGCTTACTGTGATTCATGGGGTCGCAAAGAGTCGGACACGACTGAGTGACTGAACTGAACTAAACTGAACTGAATATGGTCCCAAAGAGTCAGACACGACTGAGCGACTGAACTGAACTGAATATTCTATTGTGTATTTTATATATATATATATATATATATATATATATATACCTATATATATATATGGATAATATATTCATACACACACACACAACTTCATTATCCATTCATCTGTCGGGGCATCTAGGTTGCTCCCATGTCCTGGCTCTTGTAAACAGTGCTGAAATGAACATTCTGGATTGTGACACTTTTAGAATTATGGTTTTCTCAGGGCATATTTCTCAATGGTGGTAACAGAATGGTAGAGTAGAAGGATGTGAGCTCATCTCCTGGGAGAACTCCAAAATTACAACTCACTGCTTGACAATCGCCAAAAGGAGAATGTTGGGTCCCACCAAAAAAAGATACCCCACATCCATGAGCAAAGGAAAAACTCCAGCAAGATGGTTGGAAGGGCACAATCACATTTAGAATCTATCTCGATACCTGCCAGAGATGCTCGGAGGGCTCAAACAAACCTCTTGGTGCATCAGGACCCAGAGACCCCACAGAGACTGAGCCAGATTGTTTTAGAGTGTCTCCTGTGGAGGTGCGGGCCACAGGGGCAGGGGCTCTGGGTGTAGCAGACCTGGTTATGGCATAAGTCCTCTTGGAGGAGGTCACCATTAACCCCACCATAGAGACACCAGAACTTACACAGGACTGGCGAAATGGGCTCTTGGGGGGCACAAGGACCTTGTGCACACCAGGACACAGGAGAAAAGAGCAGTGACCAAACAGGAGACTGACCCAGACTTGCTCGTGAGTGTCCAGGATTGTCTGGGGGAAATGTGGTCTGGTGGTTGTCTGCTTCAGGATCTGGGACACTGAGTCCAGTAGTTCTTGGCTTGGGACCTTTTGAAGGAGTTTGCCATTATCTTCATAACCTCCACCATAGTTTAGACTCAGGTCAAACAACAGGGAGGGAACACAGCCCTGCCCATCAACAGAAAATTGGATTAAAGATTTACTGAGCATCAAAACAAGACCAAGTTTCCTTCTCAGTCAGTTTCTCCCATCAGGAAGATTCCGTAAGCCTCTTATCCCTATCCATCAGAGGGCAGACAGAATGAAAACCACAGTCACACACATACACAGAAAACCAAATTGATCACAGGGACCACAGCCTTATCTAACTCAATGAAGCTCTGAGCCGTGCTGTGTAGGGCCACCCAAGATGGACAGGTCATGGTGGAAAGTTCTGACAAAACGTGGTCAACTGGAGAAAGAAATGGGAAACCACTGCAGTATTCTTGCCTTGAGAACCCCAAGAGCAGCATAAAAAGGCAAAAATAGGACACTGAAAGATGAACTCCCCAAGTCATTAGGTGCTATGGGAGATTAGTGGAGAAATAATCTCGAAAGGATAAAGAGATGGAGCCAAAGCAGAAACAACTCCCAATTGTAGATGTGACTGGTGATGGAAATCAAATCGAATACTGTAAGAGCAATATTGCATAGGAACCTAGAATGTTAGGTCCATGAATCAAGGCAAATTGGAAGTGGTCGAACAGCAGATGGCAAGAGTGAACATCGACATTTTAGATACCAGTGAACTAAAACAGACTGGAATGTGTGAATTTAACTTAGATGACTATTGTATCTACTACTGTGGGCAAGAATCTCTTATAAGAAATGGGGTAACCATCATAGTAAACAAAAGAGTTGCTCCCTGGAAGAAAAACTATGAGCAACCTAGACAGAATATTAAGAAGCAGAGACATTGCTTTGTCAACAAAGATCCATCTAGTCAAAGCTATGGTTTATCCAGCAGTCATGCATGGATGTCAGAGTTGAACCATAAAGAAAGCTGAGAGCAAAAGAATTGATGCTTTTGAACTGTGGTGTTCGAGACTACTCTTGAAAGTCCCTTGGACCACAAGGAGATCCAACCAGTTCATCCTAAAGAGAATTAGTCCTGCATATTCATTGGAAAGACTGATGCTGAAACTGGAAGTCCAATACTTTGGCCACCTGATGCGAAGAACTGACTAATCTGAAAAGACCCTGATTCTGGGAAAGATTGGAGGTGGGAGAAGGGAATGACAAAGTCTGAGATGGTTGGAAGGCATCACCAATGGACATGAATTTGAGTATGTTCTGGGAGTTGGTGATAGGATAGGGAAGCCTGGCATGCTGCAGTCCAGGTGGTTGCAAATAATCAGACACGACTTAGTGACTGAACTGACTGAACTAACTGAAGGGCCAGTAGTAGGACTGTTGGGTCATATAGTAGTTTTAATCCTTGTATTTGTTTTTTTAATTAATTTATTTTATATTGGAGGCAAATTATTTTACAATATTATATTGGTTGGTTTTGCCATACATTGACATGAATTCGCCCCAGTTTTACATAAGTTCCCCCTCCTGATCCCCCCTCCCACCCCTTTCCTCCCTTTATCCTCCCTCTGGGTCATCCCTGCACCCCAGCTCCTAGCATCCTATAACATCCATCGACCCTGAACTAGTGATACGTTTCACATATGACAACATACGTGTTTCAATGCCATTCTCCCAAATCATCCCACCCTCACCCTCACCCTCTCCCACAGAGTCCCAAAGACTGTTCTATACATCTGTGTCTCTTTTGCTGTCTCGTATACAGGGTTATCATTTGGATCTTTCTAAATTCTATATATATGCGTTAGTATACTGTATTGGTGTTTTTCTTTCTGGCTTACTTCACTCTGTATAATAGGCTCCAGTTTCATCCACCTCATTAGAACTGATTCAAATGTATTCTTTTTAATGGCTGAATAATATTCCATTGTGTATATGTACCAAAGCTTTCTTATCCATTCGTCTGCAGATGGACATCTAGGATGCTTCCATGTCCTGGCTATTATAAACAGTGCTGCAATGAACATTGGAGTACATGTGTCTCTTTCAATTCTGATTTCCTTGGTGTGTATGCCCAGGAGTGCGATTGCTGGATCATATGGCAGTTCTATTTCCAGGTTTTTTAGGAATCTCCACACTGTTCTCCATAGTGGCTGTACTAGTTTGCATTCCCACCAACAGTGTAAGAAGGTTCCTTTCTCTCCACATCCTCTCCAGCATTTATTGCATGTGGACTTTTGGATAGCAGCCATTCTGACTGGTGTGAAATGGTATCTCATTGTGGTTTTGATTTGCATCTCTCTGATTATGAGGGATGTTGAGCATCTTTTCATGTGTTTGTTAGCCATGTTTATGTCTTCTTTGGAGAAATGTCTGTTTAGTTCTAATCTCCAAACTGTTCTTCATAGTAGCTGTGTCAATTTACATTCCCACCAACAGTGCAAGTGGGTTCCCTTTTCTCCATATCCTCTCCAGCATTTACCATTTGCATACTTTTTGATGATGACCAGTCTGACCAGTGTGAGTTGATACCTCATTGTAGTTCTGATTTGCATTTATCTAATAGGGAGTGATGTTGAGCGTCTTTTGTGTGTGTGTATGTGTGTTTTTTCTCATCTTTATGCCTTCTTTTGAGAAATGTATGTGTAGGTGTTCTACTCATTTCTAAAGAGCTTCCATGATGGTAAAGAATATGTGTACAATAAGAGAGATCTGGGTTTGATGCCTGAGTTGGGAACATCCCTTGGAGGAGCACATGGCAACCCACTCCGTTTTCTTGCCTGGAGAATATCCATGTACAGAGGAGCCTGGCAGGCTACATTCCATGGGGTCACAAAGAGTCAGAAACATCTGAGTGACTAAGCACAGTACTCATTTCTAAAAGATTATTCTTATTGACAGATACAAATCTCAATGTTGGAATCTGATGTTGAGACTGGAAAAATTAATCTACAACCAAATTTGGTCATAGCATGATAGGGGAATATATTCAATAATATCTTTAATATATATATATTCACTTAGTATATTTTCCCATTCCTGTACAGTAGGTTCTTGTTTATTATCTATTCTATATATAGTAACATATAGTGTGTATATGTTAAACATGCTTTCTCGATGTCTCCAGCTAGAGGTTCATCAGTCTTCTTGTTCTCTAGAAACTATCTTTTGACTTCATTGATTTTCTACTTGTTTGATTCCTCCTCTCATATTCATCATTTCTTGTCTTCTTACTTTGATATTTTAAGATGTTTCATTATTTTCTGACAAATTATCTCTAATGAGAAATCTGCCATCTTTCTTATTTTTGCTTTGGTGCATCTAGTATATTTTACTTATTCTGGCTGATGTGAATTTTTTTTAAGATTTGACAGTTATGTGTCATGATGTAGTTTTCTTCAAAATTTTTGTGTTTGCAATTCAATGAGAATCTTAGATACTTAGGTTGACACTTGCCAAGTGTTCAAAACTGCAGATGTTTCTCCAAATATTTTTCCTACCAGTTTTCTATTTTGCTGACTTCACTCACACAAATATACAAATTTTTGACATTTCCTTAAATCACTGATACTTGGTTTCTTTTTCAAATATTTTTCTCTATGTTTCAATGTGGATATTTTGTGTCACACGCTTTCTTGCTACATTAATTAATCTACTGTTAACCCAGTTCAGTATACTTTATAATGTTTTATAATATAGTTTTAACCTTGGTCTTTTTCTAAATTTGCAGTATAATGCAATCTCCTTAGGTTAAGTGTTCTAGCTTTTCAAACATATGGAACGCACATATTTTTAATATTGCAAAGTATTCCCACATACTAATTCTCATTTCTGGGTTGGTAATGATTTTTTTTTTTTTTTACCAATTAAACATTAATTTATTTTCCTTGGTGCTAAGAAAATCTTATGTAATTTTATTTTCCCCAAATCAACATATATAGAATTCTATCAAAAAATATTTAACTATAGCAATGACTTCTGAGAATCTTTTCCCCTTCAGCAAAATTACATGTTCAGTTTTCCATAAGAACACATTGACTCTAATAATTATATTACTCTATATTATATATTGCTATTAATTTATAATTAGTTCACAAAACGTTATTATGTTGCAAATTATTAGTAGACAATATTATATGAAAGTTTTAAAATATCTTCTGAAATTGGAACAAGGTGTGTTTACATAAAATTTGGGGACAGGTAATAAGATAACTAAACGGTCAATTCCAAGAAGGAAACATTAATTTTTATCTCCATAATTAATAAAAAATAATGAAATTTAAAATTAACATCTTATTTATTTTCCATATACTTATAACGGTCACTTCCAATTATTACTGATCTGATTGACCAGATCAATGTTTTAATTATTTCCACAACTATTTTCATAGGTAGCATCCAAGAATCTCAGAGTCAAAATATACTTAAATATCATAAATAGCTATTATCAACTCTGATATGGGTTCTGTGTTCAAATATTTTAGTTACACTTGCTTAACAGTTTTAGAAGAAATAATAATTTCCCTAGGTTTTAATTTCATTTTTCTTTTATTCTGCATCTTCCAGCAGATGAACTAACTTCCCTATTTGTTGCTATTTTTTTCTTCTTGGAAAATTTTAGATTTACTCACTATATGACTTAAGAACAATTTTTGTCATCATCACTTTATTAAAGTTGCCTGCACTAAAAATGTGACTTCTTGCTGTACAGTCAGTGAATTTCCTCCAAACCTGAGAGGAACAGAAAAGTGAGATGCTGTTTCTATATCTAATTCCTATATATAAATTCCTAAATATAATTTAAACTCCTTCATTTGGGAAACTCATCTTTTTGACTTCTCATGTTCCCAGGCCCATACTCGCAAGAATACATATTGCATAGACAGTTTTAGGGCATTTTCACTGCTCCTTTAATGTCATGTTCCATGACTCCTCTTTAGTTTCACAGAAGAAAAGTTATACTTTTGATGCCCTTTTCTTCAAATGATTCCTTGATAGGCTGTAGTTGGATCCAACTATTTCTCTGTAGCTGTATTGTTCAGTGTGGTCCAAGATCCCAGTGAATACTCAAAACTGTTTCCGTAGATCTGCAAGCCCAAATTATCTTCATAAATGATAATATCTTATTTTTTTGCCTCAGTCTTTGATTGACTATACAATATGCCATATTGTAACAGATTGTATGTGTTTTCAGATATGAGACTCCAACCTTCTTCTATTTAATCACACATTAAATATATTAGGGAAAATGTAAAACAATGATAAAATCTAAACAATATCACCATTTATCTAATATCTGTATTTTCTTGCAAGTAGAATTGGATGTTGTTAAAGAGTACATTATTTATATCACAGATAAATAATTTATTGCTGCCATTTTAAAATCAATTAATTTATAAAAATTAAAATATCTGTACTAATTTCTACATGGTAAACGTCCATAGACATAGCCAGTGATGTGTTTGAATGGGCTTGCACAGACTTGCATGAGATGATTGTGCACTTGTCTCTCCAATCATATGTTCAGTGACATTTTGTTGATACCTTGATATTCACTGTGGTAGAAGTATTAGCCCTGTAGAAGTCAGACTTTTATCTTCCAACCTGCGATTAAATATTTGTCACAAGATTCTGAGACCAAAGGATTTGGTCTTGAAAATCATGGCTCCAGGCAATCCTTCCAAACCAACACTAAGTCAGTTTGGAAAGTAATACATGTCTTACTAATAAAATCTCTTTTCCAACTTATTTGTCCCTAATGTTGTAGAAATATATAGAGCACAAGTGTGCACCCTTTTGATTCTGCCTCAGATCTACATATGTCAAATTGATTACATACTGTGGAAGTTTAGTCACTAAAATTACAGCTCTTTCAATAATCTTTTTGGATATTTAACTCGATAAAAAGAACATAAATATTTCATATTCATATCACTTTTTTAAAAATAGGAAAACATATTTTGTTGAAAAGTTTTACGGAATATGAAGATACTATTTTATTTGTTCTAGTACAACAGTATGCACACAGTACAAGCTTTATGTTAGTGTGGCAGAGTGCTTTAAGAGAAAACTATCCACTAGAAGCTAAGAACAATGAGTTTTATTTTTTGATTGTCAGCCACCTAGATACATGAAAAAATAAACTTTTAGTAGCTGAATGATCTTGGCCTATCTATCTTCTCCTACTGAAAATGCATATTATTTGTTTGACTTAATTATAATAATTACGTTATACAAGTAATTAATTGTATAATAATTATTAATAATTAACTGTGTAATTAATGTAATATTGAATGCATTAATTAATACTATCCAAATTTCAGGGCTATTTTAAACAAATGAGCAAATTATGTTATAGAACTGCACCCTGAAAAAATACAAAAAATAACACATTATATACGTATAACATTTTTTAAATTTTATTTTACAATATTATATTGGTTGGTTTTGCCATACATTGACATGAATTCGCCCCGGGTTTACATAAGTTCCCCCTCCTGATCCCCCCTCCCACCTCCCTCCTTCCTTTAGCCTCCCTCTGGGTCATCCCCGCATGCCAACCCCGAGCATCCTATAACATGCATCGACCCTGAACTAGTGATTTGTTTCACATATGACAACATACGTGTTTCAATGCCATTCTCCCAAATCATCCCACCCTCACCCTCTCCCACAGAGTCCCAAAGACTGTTCTATACATCTGTGTCTCTTTTGCTGTCTCGTATACAGGGTTATCATTTGCATCTTTCTAAATTCCATGTATACGCATTAGTATACTGTATTGGTGTTTTTCTTTCTGGCTTACTTCACTCAGTATAGAGAGCTAAATATAAGACCAGAAACTATAAAACTCCTAGAGGAGAACGTAGGCAAAACACTCTCCGACATAAATCACAGCAGGATCCTCCATGACCCACCTCCCAGAATATAGGAAATAAAAGCAAAAATAAACAAATGGGACCTAATTAAAATCAAAAGCTTCTGCACAGCAAAGGAAACTATAAGTAAGGTGAAAAGACAGCCTTCAGAATGGGAGAAAATAATAACAAATAAAGCAACTGATAAAGGATTAATCTCCAAAATATACAAGCAGCTCCTGCAGCTCAATTCCAAAAAAATAAATGACCCAATCAAAAAATGGGCCAAAGAACTAAGCAGACATTTCTCCAAAAAAGACATAAACATGGCTAAGAAACACATGAAAAAATGCTCAACATCCCTCATAATCAGAGAGATGCAAATCAAAACCACAATGAGATACCATTTCACATCAGTCAGAATGGCTGCTATCCAAATGTCTACATGCAATAAATGCTGGAGAGGATATGGAGAGAAAGGAACCCTCTTACACTGTTGGTGGGAATGCAAACTAGTACAGCCACTATGGAGAACAGTGCGGAGATTCCTCAAAAAAACTGGAAATAGAACTGCCATATGATCCAGCAATCGCACTCCTGGGCATACACACCGAGGAAACCAGTATTGAAAGAGACACATGTACTCCAATGTTCATTGCAGCACTGTTTATAATAGCCAGGACATGGAAGCATCCTAGATGTCCATCTACAGACGAATGGATAAGAAAGCTTTGGTACATATACACAATGGAGTATTATTCAGCCATTAAAAAGAATACATTTGAATATACGTGTAACATTTTAAAAATACAGTGGAAAAGTAGAAATTATGTAAATGTATCTTTAAGGAACTACCACAGCAGTATTATTCAAAACATTTCATTAATGAATAAAAAGTTATTGTTTTGTAAATATTAAATTTACTTTCTATATTCAGCATGAAGCTCTTCTTTGAAACAAAAGTAAAAATATTATGAATATTTTCTACTTCATGAAAAAAAACACAAATATGTAAGTGATTATACAGCCCTCTGTATTTACAGATACTTATAAAATTAACTTACATACATGTACATATTTCTAAATATATTATTAGTTTGAAATTTTTCATTACTAAAGTAGAATTAGGATAAAATTGAAATCAGATTGTCCTTATGCTAATACATAATTTTAAAATATGCTTATTTAAGTTTAGACATATAGACTAAAATGTGAAATGTCTTTGAAACTAATAAAATTTTATTTTCAGAAGCTATTACAGTGATGGGAAATTGTAGATTCAGTAAATACTTGTCCAACTTAGGAATGAATCTAGTTTCACTCCTGTATTATCATTTTTAAAGTGAGTATTTGAAGTATAGAAATCTTATATTTTGAGGATGCCAAATGCACATGTATTTTTAAATGGCAAGCTAAGGTTTAGAACACTTTCCCTAATAAAACTCATTTTTCACAGATGGCAGGGGAGGAAATTGAAATCCGCTTCTCATTTTATAGGTGAGAAAACTTCTAAAAGGTAAACATATTCACTTATTTCACATTATTTCCTTTGTAAATAACTTGTTTAGAATCCATGGGATTTAGCAATCTGTATCAACGAACATGCATCACTTGTGAAGAGAAATATATTTATTGTGAACCTCTTACATATTTCTTAGCTTTAAAATCTGTTTTCTGTTACAGCCCACCACTTTTCTATTACAGATCATTTAGTTTATTTTTTTAGATACTGTAAATATTTACACCTAGAGAAAACTTGAAAATACAATCAAAACTATTGCTCTAAATATAAATTATCAAGCATCAGATACAAAAGCTATCTTCAATTGCATTATAAATGTATCCCAGTGAAAAAATTGTACATTGATAATCTTTGTACTCTAATGCTTTATCTTTGGCATTTATTTTCCTATGATAATGAATTTAATTTGCATTATATTGCAATTAAAATTTTTTTGGATTTCCCATTTTTGTATGTCAAAATAATACTTGCGGGGATGACCCAGAGGGAGGATAAGGGAAGGAGGGTGGTGCAAGGGGGGTTCAGGAAGGGGAACTAGTGTGCACCTGGGGCGGATTCATGTCAATGTATGTCAAAAGCAACCAATATAATATTGTGAAATAATTAGCCTCCAATTAAAAAAAATAAAATAAAATAAACTATTCAACTTAATCATGTGTGTGTGTTACTTACCACACACATTTGAAAGTGTATTACTTTAAAAAGCTGGCACAGACATGCCCAAAAATGTATATTCCTACACATATGTATATACAAATACATGTATAATACTAATTTGCATTAAAATTAGTATTATAAAAACCCACTATAGTTGTTTACTTGCATTTCACTGAAAATTATAAAAACGATAGGTTTCCAAAATCATACACTGATATAAGATTTTAGCAATGTTGTTTTATTGGTAGTATGTGAATTATTAAGAAATAGAAAAATCATTGATTATAATAAAACAAATAATGCAAAAAGTGCAAGAATAATACAAACAATGCAAAGAAATAGAGGAAAACAATGAAATGGGAAAGACTAGAGATCTCTTCAAGAAATTAGAGATGCCAAGAGAATATTTCATGTAAAGATGGGCTCAGTAAAGGGAAAAAAATTGTATGGACCTAACAAAAGCAGAAGATATTAAGAAGAGGTGGCAAGAATACACAAAACACTATACAAAAAAGACCTTCATGATCCAGATAACCACATTGGTGTGATCACTCACCTAGAGTTAGACATCCTGGAGTCCGAAGTTAAGTAGGCCTTAAGAAGCATTACAACAATAAAAAGCTAGTGAAGGTGATGGAATTCCAGTTGAGCTATTTCAAATCCTGAAAGATGATGCAGTGAAAGTGCTGCACTCAATTTGCCAGCAAATTTGGAAAACTCAGGAGTGGCCATAGGACTGGAAAAGGTCAGTTTTCATTCCAATCCCAAAGAAAGGCAATGCCAAAGAATGTTCGAACTACCGCACAATTGTATTCATCTCACATGCTAGTAAAGTAATGCTCAAAATTCTCCATGCCAGACTTCAGCAATACGTAAACCATGAACTTCCAGATATTCAAGTTGGTTTTAGAAAAGGCAGAGGAACCAGAGATCAAATTGCCAACATCTACTGGTTCACAAAAATGCAAGAATATTCCAGGAAAGCTCCTACTTTATTACCTATGACAAAGCCTTTGACTGTATGGATCACAACAAATTGTGAAAATTCTTCAAGAGATGGGAATACCAGGCCACCATACATGCTTCCTGCAAAATCTGTATGCAGGTCAAGAAGCAATAGTTAGAACAGGACGTGGAACAACAGACTGGTTCAAAATTGAGAAAGGAGTATGTCAAGGCAGTATATTGTCAGTCTGCTTATTTAACTTATATGCAGAATACACCATGCAAATCGCTGTGCTGAATGAAGCACAAGCTGGAATCAAGACTGCTGGGAGAAATATCAATAACGTTAGATACACAGATGGCTCCAACTTTATAGCACAAATTGAAGAAGAACTAAAGAGCCTCTTGATGAAAGTGAAAGAGGAGAGTGAAAAAATTGGCTTAAAACAGTATTCAAAAAACTAAGACGATGGCATCCAGCCCCATCACTTCATGGCAAATAGATGGGGAAATGACAGATTTTATTTTCTTGGGCTCCAGAATTACTGCAGATGTTGACTGCAGCTATGAAATTAAAATACACTTGCTTCTTGAAAGGAAAGCTATGACCATTCTAGACAGCATATTAAAAAGCAGAGGCAATAACTTTGCAAACAAAGGTCCATCTAGTCAAAGCTATGGTTTTTACAGTAGTAATGTATGGATGTGAGAGTTGGACCATAAAGAAAGCAAAGTGCTCTATAAAGAAAGCTGAGTGCTGAAGAATTGATGCTTTTTAACTATGGTGTTAGAAAAGACTCTTGAGTGTCCCATGGACTGCAAAGAGACCAAACCAGTCAATCCTGAAGGAAATCAGTCCTGAATATTCATTTGAAGGACTGATGCTGAATCTGATTCCTCAATACTTTGACCACCTGAAGTGAAGAAAGGACTCTGTAAAAGACCCTGATGCTGGGAAAGATTGAAGGCAGGGGGAGAAGGAGACAGCAGAGGATGAGATTGTTGGATGGCATCACCGACTCAATGGACATGAGTCTGAGCAAGCTCTAGGAGTTGGTGAAGGATAGGGAAGCCTGGCATGCTGCAGTCCGTGGGGTTGCAAATAGCTGGACACGAACTGAGCGACTGAAATGAACTGATAATAATACAAATGAACTACAATTTTTCACAAGAGGTCTACATTTTACATGAGAGTCAAATTTTACTGTTGATATTATTAATTGATTCAGACTTTCAAAAATAATTATTGTAATACTCCAAGGATTTTCTTGAAAGCTTCCAGCTGTGCTTGCCCCTCTGCATGCTTGTTATTTTTATCAGAGTTTTACAGTTATTATTGTTTATCCTGTATTGATTGAAACCTCCATCCATGCCTACACTTCAGTTTACTCATTAGTCTGATCAATCCATCTATCTCCCCGTCACACTTCTATTCAATGCTATTCTGTGGAGTGCACGTAAGTAATCTTTCCACATTACAGACTGTATATCATAATGTTAGTTTCTGTTGTTCTTAATAATTCACCTGAGTAAATGGACTGAAACGAATCTATTAAAATTATTGATCATAGATTTATCTGATTTTTCTAATCTCAAATAATACAAAACACCAGGAATTCTATGTTTGAGCTTATGTTTCAGTATTTTCCAAGTGTATGAAATGTGCAGTTCTTATGGAATTTTTTTTTTAATTATGCATTCAGATCTAGACTTGTTCAATTTCTTAATGTCTAGTCCTGGACAAATTAAGCTTTATAAAATAGAGTGTGTGTGTGACTGTACCCCTTTCTCACATTTGGACTCATTAATGTCCTTATTTCCTGTTGTTTTGTTCAGTCGCCAAGTCATATCTGAGTTTTTGTGATTCCATGGACATCAACACACCAGGCTTCCCTGTGCTTCGCTATCTCCTGGAGTTTGCCTGAACACATGTCCATTGAGTCGGTAATGCAATCTAGCTGCTTCATACTGTACTACCCCTTTATCCTACTGCCCTCAATCATTTCCAGCATCAGGGTGTTTTCCAATGAGTCAGCTCTTCTAATCAGGTGGCCTAAGTATTGGAGCTTTAGCTTCAGCATCAGTACTTCCATTGAATATTAATGGTCAAATTCCTTTAGGATTGACTGGCTTGATCTCCTTTCAGTCCAAGAGATTCTTAAGAGTCTTCTCCAACACCACACTTTCAAAACATCAATTCTTCTGTGCTCAGCTTTCCTTATGGTCCAGTTCTCACATCCCTACATGAGTACTGGAAAAAACAGTTTTGACTACATGAACCTTTGTCAGCAAACGGATGTCTCTGCTTTTTAATATGTTGTCTACGTTTATCATAGCTTTACTTCAAAGAAGCAACTGTCTTTTTATTTCATGGCTGCAGTCACCTTTTGCACTGATTTTAAAGTACAAGAAAATAAAATCTGCCATGACCCCCAACCTCGCCCATCTATTTGCCACGAAATGATGGGAGCAAACATCATAATCTTAGTTTTTTCAAATGTTGAATTGTAAGCCAGCTTTTTCCACTTTCCTCTTTCAGTTTAAAGGAACTTTTAGTTCCTTTTCAGTTTCTTCAATTAGGGTAGTATTATCTGCAAATTTGAGTTTGCTACTTCTCCCAGCAGTCTTTATTACAATTTGTGATTTATCCAGTCTGGCATTCCGCATGATGTACTCTGCATAGAAGTTAAATAATCACCATGACAATATACCTATTTCCCTGTTTTGAACCAGTCCACTGTTCCATATCCTATTCTAACTGTTGCTTCTTTATATTCATACAGGTTTCTCAGGAGGCAGGTAAGGTGTTCTGGCATTCCCATCTGGATCACAACAAACTGTGGGAAAATTCTTAAAGAGATGGGAATGTGTTATCTCTTGGGTAGTCAATGAAACAGAATTAGATGCTTTTCTGAGTTCCCTTGCTTTTTCCATGATCCAACAAATTTCACCGTATTTAATTCAAACTGTAGGACTGGGCATGGAACAATACACTGATTCCAAATCAGGAAAGGAGTACACCAAGGCTGCACATTGTCCACATGCTTATTTAACTTATATGCAGAGTGCATCATGAGAAATACTTGGCTGGATGAAACACAAGTTGGAATCAAGATTGCGGGGAGAAATATCAATAATGTCAGATATGCAAATGACATCATATATGGCAGAAAGCAAAGAAGAACTAAAAACCTCTTAATGAAAGTGAAAGAGGAGAGTGAAAAAGTTAGCTTAAAACTCAACATTCAGAAAACTAAGATCATGGCATCTGGTCCCATAACTTCATGGCAAGTAGATCGGGAAACAGTGGAAAGAGTGGCTGACTTTATTTTCTTGGGCTCCAAAATCACTGCAGATGGTGACAGTAGCCTTGAAATTAAAAGGTGGTTACTACTTGGAAGAAACGTTATGACCAAACTAGACAGCATATTAGAAAACGTAGACATTACTTTGTCAACAAAGGTCCATCTAGTCAAAGCTATGGTCCTTCCAGTAGTCATGTATGATTGTAAGAGCTAGACTATAAAGAAAGCTGAGCCCCGAAGAATTGATGCTTTTGAACTGTGGTGTTAGAGAGCGCTCTTGAGAGTCCCTTGGGCTGCAAGGAGATTCAACTGGTCCATCCTAAAGAAAATCAGTCCTGAATATTCATTGAAAGGACTGATGCTGAAGCTGAAACTCCAATACTCTGGCCACCTGATGCGAAGATTGACTCATTTGAAAAGACCCTGGTACTGGGAAATATTGAGGGTGGAAGGAGAAGGAGAAGAAAGGATGAGATGGTTGGAAGGCATCACCGATTCCGTGGACATGAGTTAGCATAATTTCCAGGAGTTGGTGATGGACAGGGAGGCCTGGTGTGCTGCAGTCCATGGGGTCGCAAAATGTGGGACACAGCTGAGCAACTGAAATGTACTGAACTGAATTTGCTGAAAACTTTACTCTCTAGAGTGGCAAAATTCATTTTGAAAATATGCTATTACTTATTTTTTTTTTAAATGTAATATTAAAGAAACAGCACAATTTTCAAAACCTGTATAGTAAAATGCAATACTTTTAAGTCTTTTTATATGATTTAACATGACTGAGTGACTAACACACACATAATTCAGTAAATTATTTGATAAAACATCTAAGGAAAATTTCTTTACTAGATTACAAATTTAGAAATGTCTTTACTAAATTAGAAATAAATGAAGTAACAGTGAATCTAATATTTATGCACTGATTAACTTATTGATTTTAAAAATATTTCCTGAGTTCCTACCATTTGTCAGGTGCTACACTTGCACAGATGAAGACTGAAAAATGTCTTTGACCTTAACGTCAACTGGAGCATTTATCAAATAGCGAGATAACACATTTCTTCTCATAAAAGTTTTCCTTATAAATCAGAATTGACTATTAATGCAATGAGAATATTTGCCACCTAGAATAATAAGAATCATCTACAGATCTTCACCTTTTCTTACACATCAACCTTTTGTACAACTAAAATGATTTATGGAAGTAAAAATTACGTAAAACATTATTATGCTATGATTGGTTTTAAATCTGAGGAAATGTGTGCTAGAAAATGTATTCACATATCATCACTTAAAATTTGTTTGCTGTTATATAGTAACAAATAAATTCTGCACTAACATCCTGTTAATAATTTCACACTTAAAATATCTTGTTTTTCTTTTGCAAATAGTTATATTCAATATAACCACCCTGAAACATATATGAAATAAATCAGAAAATAACACAATGTGCTGTCCTCTCTACACTAGTGAATTTCACACTAGCTGTATCGTTCAGATGCTCTCATTAATTCATTTTCCCAATGAGAACATTGAGGTAAATCAAGTAAGAAAGGAAAAAAATGTACATTGTTGATAAAGTGAAAAAAATAAAAAAATAACACAATAAATATCAAAAAGTAAAAAATGAAACAAAACAGGATGAAATTCTGAGATATGTTGTAAGGAGAATTTTAAACTCTGCTTTGATAATCCAGGACTAGAAACAGAAATGAGACAACTAAATATTTTTGACACCACAAAAGACACTTCTGGGATTTCAGTCATGAGAAACAGTCCTTTTCAAAAAGATATTTACAAATTAATATGGATAGTCGTGTCTGACTCTTAGTGACCCCACGGACTGCAGCTTACCAGGCTCCTCCGTCCATGGGATTTTCCAGGCAAGAGTACTGGAGTGGGTTGCCATTGCCCTCTCCAATGAATAAGAGACACTGAAAAGCTGTTTAAACAGTAAGGTTTAAATGTGTCATATAGAATATACACACAAATATTTTGAAAGAAGATGGCAAAGAAAGAAACAATTAAATATAAATACTATTTCAAGGGAAAGTGCACATGTTATCTGTCCGGTTTTCCTTTGTGTGGGCAATTACACATTTCTTTTTCTTTTTTTTAAATGTTTCAATAATTTTAATTTTCTGATTACATATTTTTATTTTTATGTTTTAATTTGTTTATTTTAATTGGAGGCTAAATACTTTTACATTATTGTATTGGTTTTGCCATACATTTACATGAATCTGCCCCGGGTGTACATGTGTTTCCCATCTTGAAACCCCCTCCCACTGTCTTCTCTCTCCTCAGGTTATCAGTTTGACATTCACAGAGACTTGAAATTGTCCAACCATAAAGACAAAAATGAAAACACTTTTTTGTTTTATTTCCTTAATTTTAGCAATAGAGAGACACTGTGTGTATTTCTCTTCTTTCTTATTTCTAATACTCTTCTTTGTATTTTTTTTTTCACCCCTTATGAACTTGAGGGGAAATTCACAGCAGCCAATAGCAGCAATATTCCATCTTTATAAAATACACGCTTTGGCTTTAATGACCTTTGAGCTCGAGTAGACAGGTCAGTGCTGTTCTACATGCCACATGGCATTTTTCTAACAATATTCGAATATGGGAATCCATAAGACTTTTTTTTGGTAGCAATATATAAATTAGCTTATTTTAATTTTAAGTTTCTTTTAATAATTTTAAAGGTAACTTTCAATTTGAAGTTATTACAAAATATTATCTATACCCCCCATGTTTTACAATACATCCTAGAGCCTATCTGTTATATCGGAGACATATTGCATTTTTTTTTTCCACTCATTTGTTGATGGACACTTAACTTGTTTCCATATCTTGGAGTTAATAAATAATGCTGCTATGAACAGGGTTCATGTAACTTTTTGAATTAGTGTTTCTTTCAGATGTAAATCCAAAAGTGGAATCCCTGGGTTATATGATATCTCTATTTTTTGTTTTTTAGAAAACTCCATACTCTTTTCCACAGTGGCAACACCAGTTTACATTCCTACCAGTACTGTAGGAGTTTCCCTTTCCCCCACATCTTCTGTTCATTGGAGTTCTTTTTGGTAATAACCATTTTGACAGCTGTAAGGTGATATCTCATTGTGGTTTTTATTTGCATTTCCCTGATATTTAGCAATGCTGGGCATCTTTTCATGTGCTTTTTAGCCATCTGCATTTCCTCTATGAAAAAGTGTTTATTCAGTTCTACATCATTTGATGATAGTAGAAAGAAAACTTAGTAGAATTAAAAACTTCCATTAATTAACATATTAAATAAGTGATCACATAAATAGCAGTCATGCACCTAAAAAAGAAACAGCCAAAAAACAGCATTAATCCTTAAAATGAAAAACATCAGTATTTGACAAGTATATACCCAACAACAATCTAGCATTAACTACACAGAACTCCGAGACATTTCTGAAAAAGATAGATCTCAGACCCATTTCTTTCCAAGTGGGAATGGAGGAAAATGCATACTTATTTATAACACTAGGGTCGTTTAAAGTGCACAAAGTACATGCTATGTTTTATGGAGTTTTATTATTATTAATCTTCTTTTTTTTTCTTCCTTTTTTCATTTTTATTGGAGGCTAATTATTTTACAATATTACATTGGTTGGTTTTGCCATACATTGACATGAATCCGCCCCAGGTGTATGCACATTCCCCTTCCTGAACCCCCCTCCCACCTCCCTCCTCCCCTTATCCTCCCTCTGGGTCATCCCCGTGCACCAGCCCCAAGCATCCTGTATCATGCGTTGAACCTGGACTGGTGATTCGTTTCACATATGATAGTATACATGTTTCAATGCCATTCTCCCAAATCATCCCACCCTCACCCTCTCCCACAGAGTCCCAAAGACTGTTCTATACATCTGTGTCTCTTTTGCTGTCTTGTATACAAGGTTATCATTGCCATCTTTCTAAATTCCATAAATATAAATTAGTATACTGTATTGGTGCTTTTCTTTCTGGCTTACTTCACTCTGTATAATAGGCTTCTAACTTCAATAAATAAGCTCTCTGAAGCCAAATTTAGGGAGTATTGGTCTTCCCTTGTAACCTTTCAGTTAAGTCACTCGCTAGTGTCTGACCCTTTTTGACCCCATGGACTGTAGCATGTCAGGCATCCCTGTCCATCACCAAATCCCGGAGCTTGCTCTAACTCATGTCCATTGAGTTGGTGATGCCATCCAACCATCTCATCCTCTGTCGTCCCCTTCTCCTCCTGCCTTCAGTCTTTCCCATCATCAGGGTTTTTTCCAGTTAGTCAGTTCTTTGCATCAGGTGGCTTCAGTATTTGTACTGAATTCAGCTTCAGTATTAGTACTACCAATGAATATTCAGGACTGATTTCCTTTAGGACTGACTGATTTGATCTCCTTGCAATCCAAGGGACTCTCAAGAGTCTTCAACACCACAGTTCAAAGGTGTCAATGTAATCTTTCTTGTCAGTTATCTAGTATATGGCTCTATGTGTCCTAAGTCTAGTGGCTCTGAGTTAATGTTTACACAGTTCTGGTGTTAGTGGGCAAGAAATGACACTTGTGAATGTAACACGGAGAGCAGCTTAATTTCAGTGATCTGAAAAGATGGAGGCTTCTCTTTCTAAGAAAATGGCAGAGGGGCATGTAAACCTTTTCTCCATAGCACACAGGTCAGGGCATAAGGCTGGGGTCCCTGAGTAATCAGCAAAGCAAAGAAGAAAAGTTATTCTAAATAAAATAGAACTTATGTCAGGCACACCTACAAAAATATAATAAAAATGCATTTGTTCCAGAGTTAGATAGATTTCTGTGAAGTAAACTGGGAACAAGATTTGTACAGACAAAAAAAATTGTATTCCATAAGTATGAAATCAGATTCAAAAAGCATTCCAAGGGATATATTCTATTGCAAACTGCATGAAAAATATTGAATATGGAAAACAAAACATAATGAGGGAAGACTAATTTTAGAATACTTATACTTCCTCCTAAAAGGTCTTCAGAAAGGTATCTGTAATTACCTAGTAAAATCTGGATGTTAGTAGCTGATTGAAATTTACAGTATTTATGCTTAGATGGTAAAGAATCTGCCTGCAATGCAGGAGACCCAGGTTCAGTCGCTGGTTTGAGAAGATCCCGTGGAGATGGGAATGGCAACCCAGTGCAGTATTCTTGCCTGGAAAATTTCATGGACAGAGGAGCCTGGTACTCTGTGTAGTCCATGTAGTCTCAAAGAATCAGACATAACTAAATGACTAACACACATGTATGTGTTTAAATACCCAATATGCTGCTGCTACTAAGTCGCTTTAGTCTTGCCCAACTCTGTGGGACCACATGGACTGCAGCCTACCAGGCTCCTCTGCCCATGGGATTTTCCAGGCAAGAGTATTGGAGTGGGGTGCCATTGCCTTCTCCGAAATACCCCACATACACAGGGATAATATACTGTTTTAAAATTCACACTTAAATAATGATATTTTATATATGTATTTCACTTTGGAAAATAAGTGTGCCTATAATTAACTCAAATGTGATTCTGGGAAATGTAAAAAATGATTCCTTAATAAAAGTTATTCTTATCTGAGTATTCTACATATAAACTTTGCATTAAAAGACATAACAAATATATATTTAATCAAATAGATAATGAAAAGTGTTTGGTGAGTTGGTAGTTAAATGAAAAAAATTATTTTGACATAACAGAAAAATCACTGTATTGATTTAGTTTATTATTTCATTGCATTGCTTCAATTCTTTATATTTTATATATTTTTAAATAGTATATATTTACATACTTTAAAAAAAAATCACCCTCAATGTTTTTGTTAAAGGTAAAGTGAACACTTTAATAATGAATGTAAATGTAATAATTTTTCAAAGGAAACTCTGGCTAAAGAGAACATTTTTGAAAAGAGATGCTTGGGACACCTCTCTGCTGATACATGATTTTATAGAGAAACATATTTCTACATATAAAAATATGATTGGGGTACATGTGTCTCTTTCAATTCTGGTTTCCTCGGTGTGAATGCCCAGGAGTGCGATTGCTGGGTTGTATGGCAGTTCTATTTCCAGTTTTTTAAGGAATCTCCACACTGTTCTCCATAGTGGCTGTACTAGTTTACATTCCCACCAACAGTGTAAGAGGGTTCCTTTTTCTCCACACCCTCTCCAGCATTTATTGCTTGAAGACTTTTGGATAGCAGCCATTCTGACTGGTGTGAAATGGTACCTCATTGTGGTATTGATTTGCATTTCTCTGATTATGAGGGATGTTGAGCATCTTTTCATGTGTTTGCTAACCATCTGTATGTCTTTGGAGAAATGTCTGTTTAGTTCTCTGGCCCATTTTTTTTTTTTTTTAATTGGGTCGTTTATTTTTCTGGGATTGAGCTGCAGGAGTTGCTTGTATATTTTTGATATTAATTCTTTGTCAATTGTTTCATTTGCTGTTATTTTCTCACATTCTGAAGGCTGTCTTTTCATCTTGTTTATAGTTTCCTTTGCTCTGCAGAAGCTTTTAATTTTAATTAGGTCCTATTTGTTTATCTTTGTTTTTATTTCCAAAATTCTGGGAGGTGGGTCATGGAGGATCCTGCTGTGATTTAAGTCGGAGAGTGTTTTGCCTATGTTCTCCTCTAGGAGTTTTATAGTTTTTGGTCTTACATTAGATCTTTAATCCATTTTGAGTTTATTTTTGTGTATGATGTTAGGGAGTGTTCTAGTTTCATTCTTTTACAAGTGGATGACCAGTTTTCCCAGTTAGTTCAGTTCAGTCGCTCAGTCGTGTTTGACTCTTTGCGACCCCATGAATCACAGCACGCCAGTTCTCCCTGTCCATCACCAACTCCCGGGGTTCACTCAAACTCATGTCCATCGAGTCAGTGATGCCATCCAGCCATCTCATTCTCTGTTGTCCCCTTCTCCTCCCACCCCCAATCCTTCCCAATGTCAGAGTCTTTTCCAGCGAGTCAGTTCGTCACATGAGGTGGCCAAAGTATTGGAGTTTCAGCTTTAGCATCAGTCCTTCCAAAGAACACCCAAGATTGATCTCCTTTAGAATGGACTGGTTGGATCTCCTTGCAGTCCAAGGGACTCTCAAGAGTCTTCTACAGCACCACACTTCAAAAGCATCAGTTCTCGGGCACTCAGCTTTCTTTATAGTCCAACTCTCTCATCCATACATGACTACTGGAAAAATCATAGCCTTGACTAGTCAGACCTTTGTAGAGAAAGTAATATATCTGCTGTCTAGGTTGATAGAAGTAGTGCTAGATGCTAAACTCTGTGATCTCAATAGATTAAAAAAATAAAGTTTATTTCTGTGCATAGGAGACAAGCCCTGGACAATCCTGTTTGCTGGCTCTCCTGTAATTGGGGTGTAGAAACCAAGGCACCAGACATCATGGACTTCCAGTATTCAACAAAAGTCTACAAATATTATTACAAGAAGGGTGACCCAGAGTAAGTCAGACAGAAGTGAAATAACGGAGAATTGTGTTCTGGAATGTGCTGGACCATCTAGAAGTGAAACTCATTCCTTCAACTCACATTTCTTTGACTAGGAATTGATCATCTGCCCTAACGAAATTGTGAGTGAATGAAAAATGCTTGCCTTTATGCACAGGGGAAAATGCGCTTGTCAATCAGTTAACTGTCTTTCCTTCAGGTTTTTAGAATTTTCTCCCTAAAACATATTTATATTTAATAACATATATTTCTATTCTTACTAACAATCAAATCTACTATAAGACTGCAAATTCTTGGTTTTCTTACCAAGTTAGTCTTCAGTTCAGTTCAGTCACTCAGTGCTGTCTGACTCTTTGCAACCCCATGAATCACAGCACGCCATGCCTCCCTGTCCATCACCAACTCCCAGAGTTCACTCAAACTCATGTCCATCGAGTCGGTGATGCCATCCAGCCATCTCATTCTCTGTTGTTCCCTTTTCCTCCTGCCCCCAATCCCTCCCAGCTTCAGAGTCTTTTCCAGTGAGTCAACTCTTTGCATGAGGAGGCCAAAGTACTTAAAATTTTTGAATTGATGTGCTCTATTATCAGAACTATAAATTCATCTACACTTTCACCCAATGAACTTATTTTTTACTTTATATAATAGATATTTTCAGTTCAGTTCAGTTCATTTCAGTCGCTCAGTCATATCTCTTTGCGATCCCATGAATCACAGCACGCCAGGTGTCCTTGTCCATCACCAACTTGCGGAGTTCACCCAGCCTTATGTCCATTGAGTTGGTGATTCCATCCAGCCATCTCATTCTATGTCATCCCCTTCTCCTCCAGCCCCCAATCCCTCCCAGCATCAGAGTCTTTTTCAGTGAGTCAACTCTTCGCATGTGGTGGCCAAAGTATTGGAATTTCAGCGTTATCGTTAGTCCTTCCAATGAACACCCAGGATCGATCTCCTTTAGAATAGACTGGTTGGATCTCCTTGCAGTCCAAGGGACTCTCGAGTCTTCTCCAACACCACAGATCCAAAGCATCAATTCTTCGGCGATCAGCTTTCTTCACAGTCCAACTCTCACATCCATACGTGACCACAGGAAAAACCATAGCCTTGACTAGACGCACCTTGGTTGGCAAAGTAATATCTCTGCTTTTTAATATGCTAACTATGTTGGTCATAACTTTTCTTCAAAGGAGTAAGCGTCTTTTAATTTCATGGCTGCACTCACCATCTGCAGTGATTTTGGAGCCCAGAAAAATAAAACCTGACACTCTTTCCCCATCTATTTCCCGTGAAGTGATGGGACCAGATGCCATGATCTTATTTTTCTGAATGTTGAACTTTAAGCCAACTTTCTCATTCTCCTTTTTCAATTTCACCAAGAGGCTTTTTAGTTGCTCTTTGGTTTTGCCATATGCCATCTGCATATCTGAGGTTGTTGATATTTCTCCTGACAATTTGATTCCAGCTTGTGCTTCATCCATCCAGGCGTTTCTCATGATGTACTTAATCACCTCTAAATATTTGTTTCTGCATACTTTTTTATATTAAAGTAATGTATGAAACCTTGACTCCTACAAAACTCAGAAGTCTTTGTATAATTCTGCCTGTGTTGCCATATCAAAATACTACAGACTGAGTGACTTAAATGATAGTAATTTATTTTTTCACAGTGCTGATCAAGTTTCTGGTCAATTTGGTCTCTGAGATAGGGTTCTTGTGAACTTGTAGACTGCTGCTTTCTGTCCTTATTTGAGTTTTCTTCGTTTGCAGAGAGTGGTGAGCAAGACAGAGACAGAATGAGCGTTCACATTCTGACATGTCTTCCTGTTGGACCTAGGTCCCAGCTTCATGAACTCATTTAACCTTAATTACTCCCTCACACCAAATTCAGCAACACTAGGAGTTAAGGATTCAGCATGAATTTTACGAAGAAATAAATGTTCAGTCCATAATAGTCCTGGATTCATATAAAACAATATGAATATCTCTGGATATTTTTCTTTCTTTCCTTTTATATAATTTATTTTTCTGTTCGCACTTATAACCCCAATCTACATTCCCATCCCACAGAAACATATCTTAATTTAATATATTTTTATGTTTGAATGTGTTTGGGGGGCTTTTTTTGTTCGTTTCTTTTTTTCTTTAATCTCTTTGTAAAATTTGTTTTTTTTTTTTTTTAATTTATTTTTTGTAAGTGGAGGTTAATTACTTTACAATATTGTATTGGTTTTGCCATACATTGACATGAATCTGCCCTGGGTGTACATGACTAGTTTGTCATGTTTTTATTTTTTATTTATTTATTTTTATTATTATTTTTAAAAATTTATTTATTTTAATTGGAGGCTAATTACTTTCAATATTGTATTGGTTTTGCCATACATTGACATGAATCTGCCCCGGGTGTACATATGTTCCCCATCTTGAACCCCCCTCCCACCTCCCTCTCCATCCCATCCCTCTAGATCATCCCAGTACTCTAGCCCAGAGCATCTTGTATCATGCATCGAACTTGGACTGCTGAATCATTTCACAGACGATAATTTACATGTTTCAATGCCATTCTCCCAAATTATCCCACCCTTGTCCTCTCCCACAGAGTCCAAAAGACTGTTATATACATCTGTGTCTCTTTTGCTGTCTCATAAACAGGGTTATCGTTATCATGTTTTATTGGAGGCTAATTATTTTAATTTACAATACTATATTGGTTGGTTTGGCCATACATTGACATGAATCCGCCCCAGGTGTACATGAATTCCCCTCCTGAACCTGCCTCCCACCTCCCTCCTCCCTTTATCCTCCCTCTGGGTCACCCCTGCACACCAGCTCCAAGCATCATGTAACATGCATCGACCCTGAACTGGCGATTCATTTCACATATGACAACATACATGTTTCAACGCCATTCTCCCAAATCATCCCACCCTCACCCTCTCCCACAGAGTCCCAAAGACTGTTCTATACATCTGTGTCTCTTTTGCTGTCTCGTATACAGGGTTATCATTTGCATCTTTCTAAATTCCATATATATGCGTTAGTATACTGTATTGGTGTTTTTCTTTCTGGCTTAATTCACTCTGTATAATAGGCTACAGTTTCATCCACCTCATTAGAACTGATTCAAAGGCATTCTTTTCAATGGCTGAGTAATACTCCATTGTGTATATGTACTATTGCTTGCTTATCCATTAATCTGCAGATGGACATCTAGGTTGCTTCCATGTCTTGGCTTTTATAAACAGTGCTGCAATGAACATTGGAGTACATGTGTCTCTTTCAATTCTGGTTTCCTCAGTGTGTATGCCCAGGAGTGCAATTGCTGGATCATATGGCAGTTGTATTTCCAGTTTTTTGAGGAATCTCTACACTGTTCTCCATAGTGGCTGTACTAGTTTGCATTCACACCAACAGTGTAATAGGGTTTCCTTCTCTCCAAACCCTCTCGAGCATTTATTGCATGTAGACTTTTTGATAGCAGCCATTCTGAATGGTGTGAAATGGTATTTCATTGTGGTTTTGATTTGCATTTCTCTAATTATGAGGGATTTTGAGCAATTTTAAACGAGTTTGTTAGTCATCTTTCTGTCTTCTTTGGAGTAATGTCTATTTAGTTCTTTGGCCCATTTTTTGATTGGGTCATTTATTTTTCTGGAATTGAGCTGCAGGAGCTGCTTGTATAATTTGGAGATGAATCCTTTATCAGTTGCTTCATTTGCTATTATTTTCTCCTATTCTGAAAGCTGTCTTTTCACCTTGCTTATAGTTTCCCTTGCTGTGCAGAAGCTTTTGATTTTAATTAGGTCCCATTTTTTTATTTTTGCTTTTATTTCCAATATTTGGGAGGTGGGTCTTGGAGGACCCTGCTGTGATTTATGTTGGAGAGAGTTTTGCCTACATTCTCCTCTAGGATTTTTATAGTTTCTGGTCTTACATTTAGCTCTCTAATCCATTTTGAGTTTATTTGGTATATGGTGTTAGGAAGTGTTCTTTCTTTTACAAGTGGCTGACCAGTTTTCCCAGCACCACTTGTTAAAGAGACTGTCTTTTCTCCATTTTATATTCTTGCCTCCTTTGTAGAAATAAGGTGTCCATAAGTGCGTAGACTTATCTCTGGGCTTTCTATTTTGTTCCATTGATCTATATTTCTGTCTTTATGCCAGTACCATACTGTCTTGATGACTATGGCTTTGTAGGAGATACTAAAGTCCGGCAGGTTATTTCCCCCAGTTCCATTCTTCTTCCTCCAGATTGCTTTGGCTATTCGAGGTTTTTTGTATTTCCATTCAAATTGTGAGATTATTTGTTCTAGTTCTGTGAAAAATATCATTGGTAGCTTGATAGGGGTTACATTGAATGTATAAATTACTTTGGGTCGTATACTCATTTTTACAATATTTATTCTTCCAATCCATGAACATGGTATATTTCTCCATCTGTTAGTGTCCACTTTGATTACTTTCACTAGTGTTTTATTGTTTTCTATGTACAAGTCTTTTGTTTCCTTAGGTAGATATATTCTTAAGTATTTAATTCAACAGTGAATAGAAGAGTTTCCTTAATTTCTCTTTCTATTTTCTCATTATTAGTGTAAAGGAATGCAAGGGATTTCTGTATGCTGATTTTATATCCTGCAACTTTACTGTAATCATAGACTAGCTCTAGTAGTTTTCTGGTAGAGTTTTTAGGGTTTTCTGTGTAGAGGATCATGTCATCAGCGAACAGTGAAAGCTTTACTTCTTCTTTTCCAATTTGTATTCCTTTTATGTCTTTTTCTGCTCTGATTTCTGTAGCCAAAACTTCCAGAACTATGTTGAATAGTAGTGGTGAGAGTGGGCACCCTTGTCTTGTTCCTGACTTTAGGGGAAATGCTTTCAGCTTTTCACCATTGAGGATAATGTTTGCTGTGGGTTTTTCATATATAGCTTTTATTATGTTGAGGTATGTCACTTCTATTCCCACTTTCTGGAGGGTTTTTTATCATAAATGGATGTTGAATTTTGTCGAAGGCTTTCTCTGCATCTATTGAGATAATCATATGATTTTTATTTTTCAGTTGGTTAATGTGTTTTATTACATTGATTGATTTACGGATATTGAAGAATCCTTGCACTCCTGGGATAAAGCCCACTTGGTCATGATGTATGATCTTCTTAATGTGTTATAGGATTCTGATTGCTAGAATTTTGTTAAGGATTCTTGCATCTATGTTCATCAGTGATATTGGCCTCTAATTTTCTTTTTTTGTGGGATCTTTGCCAGGTTTGGGGATTAGGGTGATGGTGGCCTCATAGAATGAGTTTGGAAGTTTCCCTTCCTCAGCAATTTTTTGAAAGACTTTGAGTAGAATAGGTGTTAGCTCTTCTCTAAATTTTTGGTAGAATTCAGCAGTGAAGCCATCTGGACCTGGGATTTTGTTTGCTGGAATATTTCTGATTACAGCCTCTAGTTCCATGCTTGTGATGGGTCTATTAAGATTTTCTATATTTCCTGGTCCAGTTTTGGAAAATTGTACTTTTCTAGGAATTTGTCCATTTTTTCCAGGTTATTCATTTTATTGCCATAAAATTGCTGATAATATTCTCTGATAACCCTTTGTATTTCTGTGTTGTCATTTGTGATCTCTCTATTTTCATTTCTAATTTTATTGACTTGGTTCTTCTCCCTTTCTTTCCTGATGAGTCTGGCTAGTTTTTTGTCAATTTTATTTACCTTCTCAAAGAACCAGCTTTTGGCTTTGTTGATTTTTGCTATGGTCTCTTTTCTTTCTTTTGCATTTATTTCTGCCCTAATTTTTACGATGTCTTTCCTTCTACTGACCCTGCGGTTCTTCATTTCTTCCTTTTCTAGTTGCTTTAGAAGTAGAGTTAGGTTATTTAGTTGACATTTTTCTTGTTTCTTGAGGTGTGCCTGTATTGTTATGAACTTCCCCCTTAGCACTGCTTTTAAAGTGTCCCAGAGGTTTTGGGTTGTTGTGTTTTCATTTTCATTCATTTCTATGCATATTTTGATTTCTTCTATGATTTGTTCATTATTCAGCAGAGTGTTGTTCACTCTCCATATTTTGGCATTTTTAATACTTTTTCGCCTGTAATTGAGACCTAATCTTACTACATTGTTGTCAGAAAAGATTTTTAGAATGATTTCAGTTTTTTTTTTTAATTTACCAAGGCTAGATTTATGGCCCAGGATCTGATCTATCCTGGAAAATGTTCCGTTGCGCTTGAGAAAAAGGTGAAATTCATTGTTTTGGAGTGAAATGTCCTATAGATATCTATTAGGTCTAACTGGTCTATTGTATCATTTAAAGTTTGTGCTTCTTTGTTAATTTTCTGTTTAGTTGATCTATCCATACATATAAGTGGGGTATTAAAATCTCCCACTATTATTACATTGTTGCTAATTTTCCTTTTCATACTTGTTAGTAATTGTCTTACATATTGCGGTGCTCGTATGTTGGGTGCATAAGTATTTATAATTGTTATATCTTCTTCTTGGATTGATCCTTTGATCATTAGGTAGTTTCCTTCTTTGTCTCTTTTCACAGCCTTTGTTTTAAAGTCTATTTTATCTGATATGAGTATTGCTACTCCCGTTTTCTTTTGGTCTCTATTTTCATGGAATATCTTTTTCCAGCCCTTCACTTTCAGTCTGTATGTGTCCCTCGTTTTGAGGTTTGTCTCTTGTAGACGACATATATGGGGTTCTTGTTTTTGTATCCATTCAGCCAACCTTTGTCTTTTGGTTGGGGCGTTCAACCCATTTACGTTTAAGGAGATCCAACTAGTCCATTCTAAGGGAGATCGATCTTGGGTGTTCATTGGAAGGACTGATGCTAAAGCTGAAACTCCAATACTTTGGCCAGCTCATGAGACGAGTTGACTCACTGGAAAGGAGTCTAATACTGGGAAAGGTTGGAGGCAGGAGGAGAAGGGGATGACCGAGAATGAGATAGCTGGATGGCATCACTGACTCTGTGGACATGAGTTTGAGTGAACTCCGGGAGTTGGTGATGGACAGGGAGGCCTGGCGTGCTGTGATTCATGGGGTAGCGGAGAGTCAGATACGACTGAGCGACTGAACTGAACAGAACTGAACGATTCCGTAGCCATTTTCTTATTGCTTTGCGTTTGAGTTTATATACCCTTTCTGTGTTTCCCATCTAGAGAAGATCCTTTAGCATTTGTTGGAGAGCTGGTTTGGTGATGCTGATTTCCCTTATCTTTTGCTTGTCTGTAAAGCTTTTGATTTCTCCTTCATTTTTGAATGAGATCCTTTCTGGGTACAGTAATCTGGGCTGTAGGTTATTTTCTTTCATCACTTTAAGTTTGCCTTGCCATTCCCTCCTGGCCTGAAGAGTTTCTGTTGAAAGATCAGCTGTTATCCTTATGTGAATCCCCTTGTGTGTTATTTGCTGCTTTTCACTTGCTGCTTTTAATATTTGTTCTTTGTGTTTGATCTTTGTTAATTTGATTAATATGTGTCTGTGACTATTTCGCCTTGGGTGTATCCTGTTGGGGCTCTGTGTTTCTTGGACTTGGGTGATTATGTCTTTCCCCACTTTAGGGAAGCATTCAATTATTATCTCCTCAAGTATTCTCTCATGGTCTTTCTTTATGTCTTCTTCTTCTGGGACTCCTATGATTCGAAATTTGGAGCATTTAACATTGTCCCCGGAGAAGGCAATGGCAAGCCACTCCAGTACTCTTGCCTAGAAAATCCCATGGATGAAGGAGCCTGGTAGGCTGCAGTCTGTGGGATCGCTAAGGGTCGGACACGACTGAGCGACTTCACTTTCACTTTTTGCTTTCACACATTGGAGAAGGAAATGGCAACCCACTCCTGTGCTCTTGCCTGGAGAATCACAGGGACGGGGGAGTCTGTTGGGCTTCCGTCTAGGGGGTCACACAGAGTCGGACACGACTGAAGTGACTCAGCAGCAGCAGCAACATTGTCCCAGAGGTCTCTATGATTGTCCTCATTTCTTTTAATTCTTTTTTATTTTTCCGTCTCTGTTTCATTTATTTCTACAATTCTATCTTCTAGCTCACTTATCCTATTTTCTGCCTCTGTTATTCTACTGTTTGTTCCCTCCAGAGTGTTTCTGATCTAATCTATTGCATTATTAATTGAATATTGACTCTTTTTTATTTCCTCTAAGTCCTTATTATACCTTTCTTCCATCTTCTCAATCCTTGTCTCCAGGTTATTTATCTGTAACTCCATTTTGCTTTCAAGATTTTGAATCATTTTCACCGCCAAAATTCGAAATTCTTTATCAGGTAGATTCCCTATGTCTTCCTTTTTTGTTTGTGTTGGTGGTCATTTATCTTGTTCCTTTACTTGCTGGGTATTTCTCTGCCTCTTCATCTTGCTTATATTGCTTTGCTTGGGGTGGCCTTTCCCTCTTCTGGCAGTTTGTGGAGTTCTCTTTGTTATGTAGTTTCCTCGCTGTGGGTGAGGTTGGATGGGTGGCTTGTCAAGGTTCCCTGGTTAGAGAAGCTTGTGTCGGTGTTCTGGTGGGTGGAGCTGGATTTCTTCTCTCTGGAGTGCAATGAAGTGTCCAGTAATGAGTTATGAGATGTCGGTGGGTTTGGAGTGACTTTGGGCAGCCTGTATATTGAAGCTCAGGGCTATTTTCCTGTGTTGATGGAGAATGTGTGTGGTATGTCTTGCTCTGGAACTTGTTGCCCCTTGGGTGGTGCTTGGTTTTAGTGTAGGTATGGAGGCGCTTGCTGAGCTCCTATCGAATAATGTTTCCTGAAGTCAGGAGTTCTCTGGTGTTCTCAGGATTCGGGCTTAAGCCTCTTGCCTCTGGTTTTTGGTTTTATTCTTGGAGTAGCCTCTAGACTACTCTATCTGTCATTTCCAAGGTGGTTCTCTCTGTTTTACTTTCTGTTTGCTGGTCTCTTCAGTGTCTAATTTCTTCCCTGATACTAGGGTGCAGGTGGACACTTTTTAAAGGCTCAGTTGTTCAGTCCTGTTCTGGGAAGTGAGGAACACTGCAGACAAATATCTCTGGCATCTGTGGGGAGTGCTCGCAGAGTCTCGGCCACACTGGGTTGTCCCTGTTCACAGCGCGTGTGCTGTCCCATTCTACACTGCACAGGCTCTAGGTTGCTCTGCTGGGAACTATCCGAGGCCAGCGCTGGGTTGTATGCACTTCCCAGGTCTGAGCGGCTCAAGTTCATGTTCTCGGGTTCTCCACAAATGCACAGACTTGGTTGGGCCTGCGTTTTGTGCCTTCCCCAGTCTGAGCAGCTCAGGTGACCAGGTGTTTGCCGAGCATGGTCACTGCGACTTACTGCCTCCCCAGTCCCTGCCACTCAGTTTTCTGGGTGTACAACCGGCACACCTTCTCAGGTTGATATCGACAGACCCGAGTCCAAGAAGTCTTGATTAGCAATGAAGCCTGCCTGCAACTTGTATTAGATGCCTTTCTGGGGCCGTGGTTTCCCCCTCCGGCTCTGGCTACCCTCCCATCCTGTCTCGGTGGGGGGATGGGGGATGGGCCGACTGCAGCTAGCTCGCTTTGCTCAGTCCTTTGTTCTGTGAGCGGGGCTGGTGGAGTCTTAGTTTAGAGCTTTCTCCCTTTTCGTGGGGAAGCTATCCCAGTCTGCTTTGCTATTCCCGGTTCTGTCAGATTGTTCTCATGGCATTCAAGCCCAGTCCTGTCTCTAAGCAGTTCAGCCAGCTCCTCCCTGCCCAGCCCCCACTTGCTAATGGCGGATGGGGGCGTCTGTGCTGCTTCTCCGCTGGGAGTTACCGTTTGGTGCATAATTTGTGGGTTTTAATTATTTCTTTTTCCTCCCAATTATGTGGCCCTTTGAGGTTCCAAGGCTCACCACAGACTCACCAGTGAGAGTGTTTCCTGGTGTTTGGAAACTTCTCTCTTTTTTAAGCCTCCCTTCCCAGAGAAGGCACTGGCACCCCACTCCAGTACTCTTGCCTGGAAAATCCCATGGATGGAGAAGCCTGGTAGGCTGCCGTCCATGGGGTCGCTAAGAGTTGGACACAACTGAGCAACTTCACTTTTCACTCCCTAGACAGAGTTCCATCCCTACCTCATTTGTCTCTCTTTTTATCTTTTATGTTTTTTCCTACCTCCTTTAGAAGACAATGGACTGCTTTTCTGGGTGCCTGATGTCCTCTGCCAGCATTCAGAAGTTGTTTTGTTGAATTTACTCAGCGTTCAAATGTTCTTTTGATGAATTTTTGGGGAGAAAGTGGTCTTGCTGTCCTATTCCTCTGCCATCTTGTTCCTCCCCCCCCCCCTTGTCATGTTTTTAGATTCCACACATAAGTGATACCATACAGTACATTTTTCCTCTCCATCTGATTTCTTTCACTTAGCACGATACTATCCAAGTCCATCCATGTTTTTACAAATGACAATGTTTATTTTCTTTTTTTAATGGCTAAGCAACGTGTACCATGTCTTCTTTTCCCATTCATCTGTTAATGGATACTTTAGATGTTTACATATTGTGTGTGTGTGTGTGTGTGGTGTGTGCACTTATATGTTTTCAATTGTGTCTGACTCTGTGACCCCATGGACTGTAATCCTCCTGGCTCCTCTGTCTATGGAATTTTTCAGGCAGGAATACTGGAGTTGGTTGTCATTACCATCTCTAGGGTATCTTTCTGACCCAGGGATCGAACTCTCATCTCTCACATCTTCTCCACTGGCAGGCAGATTCTTTAAAATTTGTCACAAGTGCTCCCCAGGAAACCCCTTACATACCTTGGATATTGTAAATAGTGATGCTATGAACATTGGGGTGCATATATCTTTTTAGATTAGAGTTTTTATCTCTTTTGAATATGTATCCAGAACTGGAATTGCTGGATAATATGACAACTCTATTTTTAGTTTTCTGAGAAACCTCCATACTGTTTTCCAAAGTGGCTGTACCAACTTATGCTCCCTGTTGCTGTCAGGACAGGGACTGGCCTGATTTGGGGAGACAGAGTCCTCAGATTGCAGAATTGTGATTTTCCAGAGTGGTGTCTGCCCCTTTGAAGGTGAGGTTGGTCCAGTGGCCACAGCAGGCTTCCTGGAGGGCAGGGCTGTGGCACAGGGGTTCTGGAGCTTGTGCCAGCTGTGTACTGGTCACTCCAGTGGTTAGGACCTTATCTAGGAAATGTCTAGACTCAACCATGGACTCAAAAACTCCTTAGGCAGGCTGTCCCTGATGGGTGGAACTGTGCCCTGATAAGTCAGATGTTTGGCCTAAGAAGTCAAAATACTGTCACCTACAGGCTGTTGAGTGGGGCCAGGTCATGGCACTATAAATCTATAGGGATGAATCTGCAATGATGCCAACCAACTCCAATGTCCACATGGTAGAATGGAATCCTAAGAATGGCTGCAATCAGTGTCTTTGTCCCTAGGGTGAACCACAGCCACCATTACTTCTCAAGGAGATGCTTCAAGACCAACAGATAGGTCTGTTCCAGGCTCCTATCAAATTATTGCACTTGCACTGGGTTTCAGTGTGTGTGAGATTTTGATGCTTTTTTTGGGGGGGGAACACTTTCTATCTCTCCCAGTCCTTGAGGCCCCCTAAATTAAATTCCACTGGCCCTCAAAGCCAAATGATCTGGGGCTTATCTCCCTGGTACAAAGCCCCTGAGGTTGGTGAGCACAAAGTGGGACTCAGAACTCTCACTCCTGCTGGAGAACCTCTGCAATATAATTATCCTACTGTTTGTGGGTATAAACAAGGGTTATATCTGACTTGTTGCTATCCAAAATCCCTTCTATGCATCTTTATGTTTTCAGTTAGGGAAGATATATCTTAGTAGATTCCAGTCTTTATCGTTGATTGCTGCTTTGAAGACAGCTGTAATATGTGTGTGTTCCTGAGAGGAGGTGAACTCAGGGTCTTTCTACTTTGCCATCTTGGCCAATTTCTCCTTAATCTTCTTATATGGAAACAACACTGGGAAACAATTCTGGATTCATTCCTAGTGTGAGTTAATGGACATTTTAAAATCAGCAAAGTACATTATTTTCTAGATACCTTTATATAATTTACTTTAACATGTGTCGTTATTTTCACTACAGCCTAATAAGTTAGTCAGTCAGTTCAGTCACTCAGTTGCATCTGATCATTGCAACCCCATGAATCGTAGAACGCTAGGCTTCCCTGTCCATCACCACCTCCCGGAATTCACTCAAACTCATGTTCATCGAATCAGTGATGCCATTCAGCCATCTCATCCTTTCTCGTCCCCTTCTCCTCCTGAACCAAATGCTTCCCAGCATTAGAGTCTTTTCCAATGAGTCAACTCTTCGCATGAGGTGGCCTAAGTATTGGAGCTTCAGCTTTAGCATCAGTCTTTTCAATGAACACCCAGGATTGCTCTCCTTTAGAATGGATAGGTTGGATCTCCTTGCAGTCCAAGGGACTCCAAAGAGTCTTCTCCAACACCACAGTTCAGAAGCATCAATTACTCAGCACTCAGCATTCTTCACAGTCCAACTCTCACATCCATACATGACTGCTGGAAAAACCATAGCATTGACAATATGGACGTTTGTTGACTAAGTGATGTCTATGTTTTTAATATACTATCTATGTCGGTCATAACTTTCCTTCCAAGAGGTAAGTGTCTCTTAATTTCATGGCTGCAATCACCATCTGCAGTGATTTTGGAGTTCCCCAAAATAAATTCTGACACTGATTCCTCTTTTTCCCATCTATTTCCCATGAAGTGATGGGACCAGAAGCCATAATCTTATTTTTCTGAATGTTGAACTTTAAGCCAACTTTCTTACTCTCCTCTTTCACTTTCATCAAGAAGCTTTTTAGTTTCGCTTCTCTTTCTGCCATTAGAGTGGTGTCATCTACATATCTGAGGTTCTTGATATTTCTCCCGGCCATCTTGATTCTAGCTTGTGTTTCTTCAGGCCCAGCGTTCCTCATGATGTACTCTGCATATAAGTTAAATAAGCAGGGTGACAATATACAACCTTGACATACTCCTTTTCCTATTTGGAACCAGTCTGTTGTTCCATGTCCAGTTCTAACTGTTGCTTCCTGACCTGTATATAGGTTTCTCAAGAGGCAGATTAGGTGGTCTGTTATTCCAAAATCTCTTTCAGAATTTTCCACAGCTTATTGTAATCCACACAGTCAAAGGCTTTGTCATAGTCAATGAAGCAGAAATAGATGTTTTTCTGGAACTCTCTTGCTCTTTCCATAATCCAGGAGATGTTGGCAATTTGATCTCTGGTTCCTCTGCCTTTACTAAAACCAGCTTGAACATCTGAAAGTTCACGGTTCATGTATTGCTGAAGCCTGGCTTGGAGAATTTTGAGCATGACTTTACTAGCGTGTGAGATGAGTGCAATTGTGCGGTAGTTTGAGCATTCTTTGGCATTGACTTTCTTTGGGATTGGAATGAAAACTGACATTTTCCAGTCCTATGGCCACTGCTGAGTTTTCCAAATTTGCTGGTATATTGAGTGCAGCACTTTCACAGCATCATCCTTCAGGATTTGAAATAGCTCAACTGGAATTCCATCACCTCCACTAGTTTTGTTCATAGTGATGCTTTCTAAGGCCCACTTGACTTCACATACCAGGATGTCTGGCTCTAGGTGAGTGATCACACCATCATGATTATCTGGGTTGTGAAGATCTTTTCTGTTCAGTTCTTCTGTGTATTCTTGCCACCTCTTCTAATACTTTCTTCTTCTGCTGGGTCCATACAATTTCTGTCCTTTATTGAGCCCATCTTTGCATGAAATATTTCCTTGGTATCTCTAATTTTCTTGAAGAGATCTTTAGTCTTTCCTATTCTGTTTTTTCCCTCTATTTCTTTGCATTGATTGCTGAGGAAGTCCTTGTTATCTCTCCTTTCTGTTCTTTGGAACTCAGCATTCAAATGGGTATATCTTTACTCCCCCCCCCCTTTTTTTTCCCTTCTATTCACAGTTATTTGCAAGGCCTCCCCAGACAGCCATTTTCCTTTTCCACATTTCTTTTCCATGGTGATGGTCTTAACCGCTGTCTCGTTTACAATGTCACGAACCTCCGTCTATAGTTTATCAGGCACTCTATCTATCAGATCTAGTCCCTTAAATCTGTTTCTCACTTCCACTGTATAATAATAAGGGATTTGATATAGATCATATCTGAATGGTCTAGTGGTTTTCCCTACTTCCTTCAATATAAGTCTGAATTTTGCAATAAGCAGTTCATGATCTGAGCCACAGTCAGCTCCCTGTCTTGCTTTTGCTGACTGTACAGAGCTTCTCCTTCTTTGGCTGCAAAGAATATAACCAGTCTGATTTTGGTGTTGACCATCTGGTGATGTCCATGTGTAGTCTTCTCCTGTGTTGAAAGAGGCTGTTTGCTATGATCAGTGCGTTCTCTTTGCAAAACTCTATTAGCCGTTGCCCTGCTTCATTCCATATTCCAAGGCCAAATGTGCCTGTTACCCCAGGTGTTTCTTGACTGTCTACTTTTGCATTCCGGCAGTCGTGGAGAGATACCCCACGTCCAAGGTAAAAGAAACCCAAGTAACGGTAAGTGTTGCAAGAGGGCATAAGAGGCAGACACACTGAAATCATAATTACAAAATCTAGTCATTTTGATCACACGGACCACAGCCTTGTCTAACTCAATTAAACTAAGCCATGCCGTTTGGGGACACCTAAGACGAGCGGGTCATGGTGGAGAGGTCTGACAGAATGTTGTCCACTGGAGAAGGGAATGGCAACCACTTCAGTATTCTTGCCTTGAGAACCCTATAAACAGTATGGAAAGGCAAAATGATTGGATACTGAAAGAGGAACCCCCCTGGTCGGTAGGTGCTCAATATGGTACTAGAGATCAGTGGAGAAAGAATGAAGGGATGGAGCCAAAGCAAAAATAATACCCAGTTGTGGATGTGACTGGTGATAGAAGCAAGGTTCGATGCTGTGAAGAGCAATGTTGCATACGGACCTGGAATGTTAGGTCCATGAATCAAGGCAAATTGCAAGTGGTCAAACAGGAGATGGCAAGAGTGAACATCGACATTCTAGGAATCAGTGATTTGAAATGGACTGGAATGAGTGAATAAAATTCAGACGACCATTATGTCTACTACTGTGGGCAGGAATCCCTTAAAAGAAATGGAGTAGCAATCATGGTCAGCAGAATAATCCGAAATGCAGTACTTGGATGCAATCTCATTAACGACAGAATGATCTCTGTTTGTTTCCAAGGCAAACCATTCAATATCACAGTAATCCAAGCCCATGGCCCAATCAGTAATGCTGAAGAAGCCGAAGTTGAACGGTTCTATGAAGACTTACAACAACTTTTAGAACGAACAGCCAAAAAAGACGTCTTTTTCATTATAGGGGACAGCCTAATACCTTCTTACATATAAAGATTTGTAAAGGACGTCTCCATTTCTCTAGAAATTTTGTTGTTGTTGTTGTTCAGTCACCAAGTTTTGTCTGACTCTTTGTGATTCCATGGATCGTAGCACACCACAGCCTGTCCCTCACCATCTCCCTGAGTTTGTGCAACTTCATGTCCATCTCATTCTCTGTTGGCCTCTTGTCCTTCTGTCGTCAATCTTTCCCAGCATTAAGGTCTTTTCCAGTGAGTTGGTTGTTCACATCAGATGGCCAAAGTATTGGAGCTTCATCATCAGCCGTTCCAATGGCTATTCGGGGTTGATTTCCTTTAAGATTGACTGGTTTGATAGCCTTACTGTCCAAGGGACTCTCAAGAGTCTTCTCCAGCACCACAGTTTGAAAACATCAATTCTTCAGCACTCTGCCTTCTTTATGGTCCAGCTCTCACAATCATACATGATTACTGGAAAGACCAGAGACTTGATTAACAGACCTTTGTGGGCAACGTGATGTCTATGCTTTTTAACACACTGTCTAGAATTGTCATAGCTTCCCTGCCAAGAAGTATTTTATCTTCTAATTTCGTGGCTGAAGTTACCATCCACAGTGATTTTAGAGCAAGTACCTATGTGCTATTGAATAGTTGTTAAAGTAATTTTTAAAAGAATAGTAAGTATTCACTCATTGAGTCTAATATTATCATTCAGTTCAGTTCATTTCATTTCAGTGGCTCAGTTGTGTCTGACTCTTTGTGACCCAATGAACCGCAGAACACTAGGCATTCCTGTCCATCACCAACTCCTGGAGTTCATCCAAACCCATGTCCATTGAGTCGGTGATGCCATCCCACCATCTCATCCTCTGTCATCTCCTTCTCCTCCTGTTCTCAATCTTTCCCAGTATAAGGGTCTTTTCAAATGAGTCAGCTCTTCGCATCAGGTGGCCAAAGTATTGAAGTTTCAGCTTCAACATCAGTCCTACCAATGAACACCCAGAAATGATCTCCTCTAGGATGGACTGGTTGGATCTCCTTGCAGTTCAAGGGACTCTCAATAGTCTTCTGCAACACCACAGTTCAAAAACATCAATTCTTCAGCACTCAGTTTTCTTTATAATCCAACTCTCACATCCATACATGACCACTGGAAAAATATTATCATGACTATTGAAAAAGTTCACTTGAAGCTCAACATTCAGAAACTAAGGTCATGGCATCTGGTCCCATCACTTCATGGGAAATAGATAGGAAAACAGTAGAAAAAGTGTCAGACTTTATTTTTTTGGGCTCCAAAATCACTGAAGATGCTGATTGCAGCCAGGAAATTAAAAGACGCTTGCTCCTTGGAAGGAAAGTTATGACCAACCTAGATAGAACATTAAAAAGCATAGATTACTTTGACAACCAAGGTCTGTCTAGTCAAGGCTATGGTTTTTCCGGTGGTCATGTATGGATGTGAGAGTTGGACTGTGAAGAAAGCTGATTGCTGAAGAGTTGATACTTTTGAACTGTGGTGTTGGAGAAGACCCTTGAGAGTCCCTTGGACTGCAAGGAGATCCAAACAGTCTATTCTAAAGGAGTTCGGTCCTAGGTGTTCATTCGAAGGGCTGATGCTAAAGCTGAAGCTCCAATACTTTGGCCACTTCATGTGAAGAGTTATGGAAAAGTCTCTGATGTTGGGAGGGATTGGGGGCAGGAGGAGAAGGGGACAACAGAGAATGAGATTTGCTGGTTGACACCACAGACTCGATGGAGGTGGGTTTTTTTGAACTCCGGGAGTTGGTGATGGGCAGGGAGGCCTGGTGTGCTGTGATTCATGAGGTCACAAAGAGTTGGACACGACTGAGCGACTGAACTGAACTGAACTGAACTGAAACCTTGTTTAATTTTTCAGGACTTGTATTTTATTACTGTAAAATTGGGGCATTGACTACAGTGTCTCCAATGCTACCCCATGTAAAAAAAAAAAAAAAATTCGTAAGAGCCCCTCTCTTTGCAATCAATATTAAATCAATATTAAAATTAAAATGAGTATTCTATCAGCAAAGTACTTGAAAGATATGTAAAGAGAGAAAGAAACTTTCAAAATATTTCATTTTACTATTCAGCTTCTAAATAAAATTTTGAAAGATTAGGTTAAAGACTTGTATTAATGTATCAGCCAGTATAATCTTTTCTCAAGGCAGGGTATATGTATCTCTCCAAACAGGAGAGAGGCCGAGTTGATAAAGGGGCTGGGTATGCTTGTGTGGTGTTCTCCAAGGGTATTTTCTCAGACTTTCTAGCAGACTGTGATCAACACATAAATCCACTCTTCATCTCTCAATGTTAAAGTGTGGTATAAGAGTTTTTTTTCCTTTTCTTTTCTTTTTGTCACCTGGTACCTAGCCATCCCCCTAAAAGTGATACCTGTGACATTCTCTATAGAAATTAAAGGTAATACCAGTATTTTGTTTAAAATCAGCCTTCTCTTTTTTTAGTTTTAATTAATTTATTTTAACTGGAGGCTAATTGCTTTACATTATTGTATTGGTTTTGCCATTCATTGACATTAATTTGCCCTGGGTGTGCATGTGTTCCCCATCTTGAACCCCCTCCCACCTCCCTCCCCATCCCATCCCTCTGGTTCATCCCAGTACACCAGCCCCAATCATCCTGTATCATGCATTGAACCTGGACTGGCGATTTGTTTCACATCTTTTATAATGAGTAAATTCCAAGGTAAAATAAGAAGCATCAAAACTTATAAGCAATTAAATAAAAGGTTTAATGCAAAATAATAGAGAGTTTAAACTGATGACAACAAAACTGCAAAAAATTGCCAGAAGTATATCACATAGGAAAATATGTTTAGCTTTTCAGTATGACTTAAAAATCAAAGTGAAGAAAGTTTAAAATAATTGCTTTCTGAAGTGACGCTTAGTTGACTTAGAATCATTTAATCACGAAAATCATAGCTTTGATCAGTAGCAAGGCTTTTACCATGAATTTCCTCAAATCATCATTCCACTTGGTTATGAAAATTTAAAAAATTAATGAACATTTTGTGTGTGTATATATATATATATATATATCAAATTTGGCTGCATGGGGAGGAAGTATATGGGGCTACATTGTTCTTAACTAGGATGTCTTTCTGTTTATTTTTAGGCAATTTTAGATTCAGAGTGAAAGCTTATTCAATATGAGTATTCCAGGCAAAAATGATATTATGTATGAACATTTCGTTGAGCTTTACTAATTGATCTTCAGGAGCGTTAGTAACTCCAGCTGGTAGCAGACCTGGCTCTTATGATAGTGATACAAAGCACATGAATCTTTAGAGAACTGTTAGTAAAGCAGAATCCACAGAATGGTATCTGTGCCTGTTAATTATGTCTTCAGGGATATCAAGGTGCCAGTACTTGCTAACTATATGAATGAAGGCATGCCCCCCATACTTAGATATCTACTTTGGAAGTTTTATCTTGGATATATGTTGCTATCTTGTAATTCTTAAAACAAGAAGAAAGATAACAGTACACATAGCTTAAATTTAAATGCAGATTAGACCAAATAAATATCTAAGTTATTTAATGATGGGGCTCTATCAACAGGCAAATGATTAAATACTTGAGTAAATAAGTATACTTATTTTAGAACCTTATTTGGATTCTGGTTCCCAAATCTAAATGTTGCCACATAGTTTGACTATCAAGCTGAAACAGAAATTGTCACATATTCATCTCTCCACCATATCCAAGGATGAATTTTTCTCTCACAGCAAGTCCTAATTCACTATCTCATACATATATACTGCTCTTTAGACATAATATCATTTGATTATTTTTAAGATGCTTATTAGCATCAAGGTTGTAAGTCATGGTCCTTCATCCAACTAAAGGCTTTCTTTTCCAAATGTAAACAAGACTGAACCAGAAACAAAGGTTCACTGAAATAATATAAAGATTGCAAGAATGTGTAAAATATTTAATAGAGGTTAAAGTTTAATTTTAAAAAAATTAATCACCTGAGCTTAGAGAAATATTCTATCCTATTTGGAATATTGTTATTTGTTTTGTATTTATTTGTTGCCATTGTTGTTTTCATCATTTTCATCATTGACATCTTCATCATCATGCTAATGATAAAATATTTTAGCATGCCCTTCCTATGCTATCATCACTAAGCCAAGTGCGTTGTGTACAGCAAGTCGTGAATCTTCCCAACCACAGGTAAGTGGTATTGTTCCCATGGTGCTGTGCTGTGTTTAGTCACTCAGTCGTGTCTGACTCTTTGCAAACCCATGGACTATAGATCGCCAGACTCCTCTGTCCATGGGGACTCTCCAGGCAAGAATACTGGATTGGGTTGCCATGCCCTCCTCCAGGGGATCTTCCCAACCCAGGGATCAAACCCAGGTTTCCTGCATTGTAGGCGGACCACCAGGGAAACCCTAAAGACCAGGTTTGGAAAATAGTACTCATTAAAAATGGTTAATTTAATAATTCAAGGAAGATCTTGTATTTAAGCTACTGTTTTTAATCCAATACTAAATTACTTTCTTCTGCATCATGCTGTAAATAAAGGATGATACTGATCTCTATTACTATTCAGAATTCTAAAAACATGTAACATGTTGAAAACTAAATTCAGTGCATTTGTTTATGTGATTTTTAATCTCTATTAATGCTATTGGCATCCACTTCATCTTTTGATTCTATTTCATGCCATAATGTACTTTGCAATACTATTTGCCACACATATTATCTGACTTAATTGTTGATAGGCAAGAAGATTGGCAGGGGTTAGCACTACTGCTAAAGACCCCACCTACCAGTGTAGGAGACATAAGAGACACAGGTTCAATACCTGGGTTGGGAGGGCACATCAACCCACACCAGTATTTTTGCCTGGAGAACCCAATGGACAGTAGAGCCTGGCAGACTCTAGTCCATAGGGCTGCATAGACCAGAATGTGACTAAGCACACAAACACACACTCAGACAAGAAGGTCTAAAGATAAGCAGCTTCTGAAGACTAATAGTAGAAAAGTTCCCAGGTGCCATTAAGAAAAGCACTAAGGATAAATGACATCTACCTGAACAGATTTTAAATGCAAACAGTTCTCTATTCTGGAAGAAAAATGTCACAAAAGACATCTATTAATAAGAATAGAAGTGAGGAGTTAATACAAAAAGCACAGACTATCTCTACTGCTTTGTGAAAATGCAGTCAGGTTCATGTTCAGGAATGTCCTTATCTATAAAACTGCTAAACCTTGGTACTGAAGGGACAAGAGAGACAGTAACTGTCAGTCTTTTGGTTAAACAACAATAAGGCCTGGGAAAGGAGAACACTTTTCCTGGATTTATTCTATCGATGCTTTGTGCTTGAAGACAGAATGTGCCTTGCCATTAAGGGACTGTCTTTTAAAGCACTTTCGATATTGAACAGTGATCCTGGACACCCAGTACCCCCTCCCCATGAGTTTAGCCACAAAGATGTTGGGGGACTACTTGCCCTTAAACACAATGTCTCTAATTCAGCCTCTAGATCAAGGGATCATAAGAAACTTTAAGGCTCATTACACGTGGTCTCTATAGAAAGGATTACCAATGTTGTGGAAGAGAACTCTAATAGAGGGAACATGAAAGTCTGGGAGGGTTACGTCATTGGAAATGCCATCACTGTTACAGAAAATGAGGTGAAAGCTGTCAGGATCCCAATATAAATTCCTGCTGGAGAAAACTGTGTCCAGATGTTTTGCATGACTTCACTGGATTTACAAAAGAGTCAATCAAGGAAATAGGATGGCGATTGTGGAAAAGGGACCAAAAAAAAAAAAAAAAGGTTGTGGGTGAAGCGTTTCAAGATATAAATATTTGAGAAAGTCAAGAATTACATCACACCAGAGGAATTAATAGAAGATTAAAGAGATAAGTGATTATTAAACAAAGCAAGAAGAGGAAGAAGAAGACATAGAAGAAGCAGTGCCAGAAAATGAATGATGTCAGACAATTTGGCAGAAGCCTTCTGAATACACAAGACTGCTGTTCATTTATTTTGTGATGTGAACCCTTCACTGATATGGGCATTTAAACCAAAGCAAACAGTGGAAGAAGAATTGGTGGCACTGTATGGAAACATCTTTAGAGAAATGGAAAAGTAAAAAAGCCAGATGGATAACTATAGTTGCTTTTCAGTAAAACTATGCTGAGTGTACCTGCCTCTCCTGCCTCCCTCTCCACCTCTGTCACCCCTGAGACAAGAGGACCAAACCCTCCTCTCCCTCCTCTTCCTCAACCTACTCAGCAAGAAGACAACAAGGGTGAAGTCTTTATGATGATCCATTTCCATTTAATGATTAATGAGTAAATAATCATCATACTGCACGCTTAGTAAAGTCTTCTGTGGGGTATGTGTATGTCTGTATTCTGCAAAAATCTAATACCTGTACAGCGAAGACTAAATGAGGTGTTTTGGGGGCATCACCATTATCGTTGACTTGTAGCACATCATACACAAGACTTGTACTGAAGTGGATAGCCTATTCTTACATAGGTATAAGAGGGGTATAACTTATTATAAAAGGAATAATGTGCTAGTTTTCTGACTCTTTTAATAATTCTGCTTTCAAAGAATCACATTACATTATAGTATGCCCCCATCCTCTCTAATAATTCAAGAAACTCCATATCAGCATATCAACACAAGTGTTTTCTCTAAAGTTTCCAATACTGTGTTATGATTATGACAGTAAGTCTTTATGGCATAGAAGTTTATAATGACTTATACATTAGTGAATAGGCTAGGCTATTGTGAAGCAATCATGCCGACTTCACTAGGCTACCATAAAACAGTAGTATTGCTGCTTCCTCATTATCATTGAATGAATTGCTGAGACTGTTAATAAATATGAATTGCTTTTTCACATTATCTTTTCACTTATGATGCCAGTGTTAGCAATGTTTATAGCACTTACAATGTTGTGTTTCAGAGAACAAAATATTGATGTAAGTACTGACAGATGGCTCTTTTTAAGCAGGTGATGTAAACATGGTATTTTTACAATACAGTACAATAAACATGTTTTTCTCTTGCTATTTGCTTAACATTTTCCTTTCTCTTGTTCACTTTATTGTAAGAACACCATATATAATGCATGTATATGTACGTGCTAGGTCATTCAGTCATGTCTGACTCTTTGTGACTCTATGGACTGTAACCCACCAGGCTCCTCTGTCCATTAGATTTTATAGGCAAGAATACTGGAATGGGTTGCCATTTCCTTCTTCAGGGGATCTTCTTGACTCAGGGATTGAACTTGTGTCACTGCATTTCCTGCATTAGTAGGTGAATTGTTTGCCAATGAGTCACTTGCTTATTTATCATAAGAATGCCATATATAATATTAATACATATAACATACAAAACATGTGTTAATCTACAATTTATTTTATTGTTAAGGCTTCCAGTCAATAGTAAGCTATTAGCAGTTAAGTTTTGGGGTAATCAAAGGTTATACATGAATTTTCTGCTTCACAAATGGTCGACATTACAACCTCAATGTTGTTCAAGTTTTAACTGTTGTTGTTCAATTGTAAAGTCATAGCTGACTCTTTGTGTCTCCACAGACTACAGCACACCAGGCTCCTCTGTCCTTCACTATCTCCCAGAATTTGCTCAAATTCATGTCCATTGAGTCGATGATGTTATCTAACCATCTCATCCTCTGCCTCCTTCTTCACCTTTTGTCTTCAATCTTTCCCAGCATCAAGAGTCAGCTCTTCCAATGAGTCGGCTCTTCTCATCAGGTGGCCAAAGTATTGAAGCTTCAGCTTCAACATCTTTCCTGCCAGTGAACATTCAGTGTTGATTTCCTTTGGGACTGACCAGTTTGATCTCCTGTAGTCCAAGGGACTCTAAGGAGTCTTCTCCAGGACACTCGAAGTCATCTATTCTTCGGCGCTCAGCCTTCTTTATGCTCCGACTCTCACATTCATACATGACTACTGGAAAAGCCATAGCTTTGACAATACAGACATTGTTGGCAAAGTGATGTCTCTGCTTTTTAATATGCTGTCTAGGTTTGTAATAATTTTCTTTTCCAGGAACAAGCCCAAGAAACTAGAATCTGTGACTGCTTCCACATTTGCCTTTCTATTTCCCATGAAGTGATGGAACCAGATGCCCATAATATATACTATTATATATTAAAATAATCAATATTATATAATGCATTATATTATCTAATATAGGTTATATATTATCAGTTATATATTTTGATATACATTTACTTTTCATAACTTATTATTCATCACACACAGTTAATAGTACTATGTCTTTACTGTAATTAAATGTCAATTTTTTTTTTTTTACTATATTAAAAAATTGTACTAGAACTTGGATGATATGCATTCCTTAGCTGTGTTTGGAGATGAAACACTAAAATTTTCATCAGTCTAATTCCACTGTGGTAAATTAATTTTTCAAATATGCCACAGTTATAAATTGCTTTAAATTAAAATGTAAAACATATATTTTAAAAAATAGTTCAAGACTATAATGTACATGAATCAAAAATTCAGACATTTAGAGAAGTCTGGGAAAAAAATCAAGTTAAAGTGTGGTGTAGGTTTAGAATTTATTGATAAGGAACCCAGGCACAAATCTAGCTAATGGTTTTATGTGCATACCCTGTCCATCTTGTAAATGTATTAGACACATGTTTATAGTTTTCCATAATGGTCCCATTATTTTGCATTCTCACCAACATTGCACAGAGGTCTAGTTTCTTTGGTTCCTTATCAACACTTGTCATATTTTAAATTTAATTAAATAATTTATTTTACAATACACATACTAGCACATTTGAGATAATATTTCATTGTGGTTTTCATTTGCATTTCCCTGATGATTAATGACATAGAGCATCTTTCTATACACCTCTTTGACTCTGGTATGTCTTTTTTTTGGGGAAGCATCTGTTTGAATTCTTTGTTCATTTTTAATTGAATTATACTTTTCCTTGATATTGATTTTTAAGATTTCCTTGCATATTGTGAATGTATTCCTGTCTTAGTCCATTTGGGTTGCTATAACAGAATAGCATAGACTGGGTGGATTACAAATCACATAAACTTATTTCTCACAGATCTAAAGGCTAGACATTTAAGATCAAGATGACAGTATAGTCTAGTTCTGGTGAAGGTCCTCTTCAACTATGGCAGAGAATGGGGAGAAGCAGCAAGCTCTCTCTGAACATATACAACAATATTAATCCCATTTATGAAGGCCCTATCTTCATCAGCTCATCTAATCCTCATTGCTTACTAAAGACTCTGTTTTCTAATAGCATCGTACTGAGGGTAGAATTTCATCACATGACTTTTATGGAGATACACTCAATCTAAAACACGTTTTCTTAGCAGATACATATTTGTAATATATTCTATCATTGTATAGGCTGCTTATAACCTCTGTTGATTACTTTCTTTGCTGTGCAGAATATTTCAAGTTTAATGCAGATCTATTTTCTTCTAATTTTGCTTTTGCTGCATGTTTTTTCAGTATAGAATCGAAGAAATCATTGCTAAGCCCAGTGTCATGAAAATTTTCACCTGTCTTTTCCTCTATCCTCTAGAATTTTAACAGTTTCATCCTGAATTTTTAATATTTAATCCATCTTAAACTGACTTTTGCATATGGTATACATTAGATATCTAATTTTTATTATTTTGTATGTGGATATCCAGTTTTCCATCACCATGTGTTGAAGAGACTGTCCTTTCCCCATTGTGTTTTATTGGTACTCTTGTCAACAATCCATTGAATGTATATATGTGGGTTTCTTTTTGTGCTCTCTGTTCTGTTCTATTGGCCTATATATCTGGTTTTGTGGCAGATTGCATTGACTCTAGATTGTTTTGGGGAGTATGTGCATTTTAACAATATTGTGTTCCAATCCATGAACATGAGATGCCTTTCAATTCATTTGTTTATTTTTTAAAATTTTCATTAGTGATTTGTAGCTTTCAGCATGCAAGTCTTTCATCTCCTTTTTTAAATTTTTTCTTAGATATTTTATTTTTTGATGCTACCATAAATGAGATTGTTTTCTTATTTCCTTTTTAAATAGTCCATTGTTCCAGTTCAGTTCAGTCGCTCAGTCATGTCCAACTCTTTGTGACCCCATGAATCACAGCATGCCAGGCCTCCCTGTCCATAACCAACTCCTGGAGTTCACTCAAACTTGTGTCCATCGGGTACATTGTTAGTGTATAGAAATTTAGCTGATTTTTGAGTCCTGTAAATTTATAGTATTCCTTTATTAATTTTAATAGCCTTGTGTATGTGTATTTGCAAGGTGATCTTGCATTGTAAAAACTCCCTGGATAAAATGGATTTGGTTTCATCCAATTGTTTTTCAAATTGACTTTCTTGTGGAAAAAGAAAAAAACAAGGATGTTTCCATCTCTTCTAAACTTAATCATTTCCTGAAGCCATTTTTTTTTTTTAATTGTTTTGTTGACTAATTAATACAACTGGGCTTTCACTACAGTAATCCAGTTGAATTTCAGGTCTAAATCATAGCCATTCAATTCAAAATTGCAGCTCATTTTCTTAGAGTGTCAATTTATGAACTCGGCCTCCTAGGTGGATCAGTGGTAAAAAGTCTGTTTAGCAAAGTCACAGATGCAAGAAATGTGGGTTCAATCCTGGGATGGGAAAATCCCTTGCAATAGAAAATGGCAACCAATTCCAGCAATTTTGCCTGGAAAATCCTATGGACAGAAGAGCCTGGTGAACTACAGTCCACAGGGTCACAAGATGTCAAATATGACTGAACACACACACACACACACAACATTTTTGTGCTAGACCTTTACAATCCTTTCTTCATTGACTTTAGTCTTGTTCTATGTGGATAAGTGTTGCACCAATATCTGGTGATTTCTCTGAAGTGAATACTCATCATTGTCTGGAAGTTCCTTTTTGGAGACTCCATCTATTGAACATGAAATTTGTGCTTAAACACTGACATTGGGTCTGCTGGTTACTCCACCTCCATTGTACACACTTAAGTGTCAGCATTTCTGCAACATGAATCCCATCTTCAGTTTCCTTGCCCACTCATGTTTTGCTGCATCACAATTTGTTTTGTGTTTGAGTGTGAACACTCTAACTGCTGCTGTTGCTGCTGCTGCTAAGTCACTTCAGTCGTGTCTGACTGTGTGCGACCCCATAGACGACAGCCCACAAGGCTCCCCCATCCCTGGGATTCTCCAGGCAAGAACACTGGAGTGGGTTGCCATTTCCTTCTCCAATGCATGAAAGTGAAAAGTGAGAGTGAAATCACTTAGTCGTGTCCGACTCTTAGCGACCCCATGGACCACAACCCACCAGGCTCCTCCGTCCATGGGATTTTCCAGGCAAGAGTACTGGAGTGGGTTGCCATTACCTTCTCCAGAACACTCTAGCTACATATGTATAAAATAACTATCTTTTCATATTATATTCATTATCTTACTATACAAATATTTATAAGAACATATACAAAGGTCAACACAATTTTGACACTGAAATACTTCTATTTTGATTTTTATTGAACATATTTAGAGATAGCACAAATATTCCTTTATCTAATTTTGAATATTTTAAAACAGTTTTTAAATAGGCAACACAAACAATAATTTCCTATAAAGGAACCACAGCAATTTAAGCAAGTTATGTGTCTTTTATGATATGAATAATTTTTATCCTTGTTTTGAAAAGCCAACTACTTAGACTAGGAAATGCTATTGCTGCTGCTGTTCAATCGCTTCAGTCGTGTCCGACTCTGTGCTACCCCTTAGACAGCAGCCCACCAGGCTCCCTCATACCTGGGATTCTCCAGGCAAGATTATGAAACTCCTAGAGGAGAGGAGTTTTGCTTATAGTTTCCATTGCTATGCAGAAACTTTTGATTTTAATTAGGTCCCATTTGTTTATTTTTGCTTTTATTTCCAATATTCTGGGAGGTGGGTCTTGGAGGACCCTGCTGTGATTTATGTCAGAGAGTGTTTGGCCTACGTTCTCCTCTAAGAGTTTCATATTTTCCTTCTCCATTGCATGAAAGTGAAAATTTAATGTGAAGTCGCTCAGTCATGTCCGACTGTATGTCAGACTCTCAGCGACCCCATGAACTGCAGTTTACCAAGCTCCTCCATCCGTGGGATTTTCCAGGCAAGAGTACTGGAGTTGGTTGCCATTGCCTTCTCCGAGATTAGGAAATAGTAGCTACAACTTGGGCTTACAATTTGGAAATGAATATTTTACTTTAGTAACATCAAATTGAAGTCATTATTTTATTATGCCTATTCTGTCAAGCTTTTTCTCACCCAAATACTGTTCTATGTAAAACATTAGGCTAGGAGATATTGGAAACAAACGTACAAAAGGAATAAACACATCAGACTTACTAACTAAGTTTGTGCATGATACAACATAAACCTGTAAGCTCAAAATTGACACATGGGTAAAGTGCATTGGGAAATAAGCATTGAAAAGGTCAGTTCTATCCCTGGGACCAGGAATGAGGAATCCTTGAAGACACATTGAGAAACAGTTGGGGTCTGGGTACACAGATTGGATGATGACACAGGCAATTTCCTCATAAATGCATATATATATGGAATTTAGAAAGATAATAACTATAACCCTGTATAGGAGACAGCAAAAGAGAGACAGATGTATAGAACAGTCTCTTGGACTCTGTGGGAGAGGGTGAGGGTGGGATGATTTGGGAGAATGGCATTGAAACATGTATATTATCATATGTGAAACGAATCGTCAGTCTAAGTTCGATGCATGATACAGGATGGTCGGGGCTGGTGAACTGGGATGAACCAGAGGGATGGGATGGGGAGGGAGGTGGGAGGGGGATTCTAGATGGGGAACACATGTACACCCGGGGCAGATTCATATCAATGTATGGCAAAGCTAATACAATAATGTAATTAGCCTCCAATTAAAATTAAAAAAAAAAAAAAAAAAACAGATGGGCAAAGAGAATCTCTAAGGTGTAAGATAAGTGCATAGAAAACAATTCATTCCAGCAGAAGAATAATATGAAAAGTAATTATTTTGTAGTATTGGTAAAATAATTTGAAGCCATAATATAGAGAATTCTTGATGTGAGCCTCCACAAATTATATTTTGTATGAGTAATCATAGATATAAAAGATTTGTGACTAATTGTGTTTTTTATTCATAGTGTACAAAAGGCAGGTTATTACAGTTTTTATATATATTCTTTTACTTACACCTTTTTAACTTCTCCCTTCAGTGTTACCCACTCCTGACACCCCAGTTCTACTTTCTAGTTTGTTCATTTCCTGGTCTCAGTGGCTGAACCAGGGTCTGTCAAAGCTTTTGTGTGATTCCCTAGTGGAGGTAAGTGTATCTCTGTCAGCTGTGAACAAGGCAGGAAAACACAACAGTGAAGAAAATAAGATGTGATAAAAGTCACCATCTGTATTTTGTGTGTATTCTTAGGATAAAGCAGTAAAGGAGAGGATAATTTTTCTACCATCACTTTGTGGTACAGCAAGGACATGCGCTTGTGTCCTCAAAGCTTCAGATGTAGCTTCCTAATTCCTCCTGATGCAAAGAGGGAAAGCTTGAGAGCAATTACGCTAAAGTTAAGAGCCTAGGTATGAGAGTCTGGATACAAACTTAAGGACCTTTGTAAGGGATAAGGAACATACAGTTGTACATGCAATTTTAGGACACAAGGGGCATCCAATGCTGGGAAGAACAGTGATGTCAAAGAAGATAAGGGTGATGTTATATGAAAAACGCAGAGACAGCAGCATATAGAAGCCGTGGGGTGCGTGATGTGTGTACCGTAATTCTTCTAAACACATAAGCAGAAGACAATGCATAAAACAAAGAGAAAGCCCTAAAAGAACTTAGAAGTCTTAAATGAATTTATTATGAGGAAAATATAAATCCAGCCATGTAACATAACAACTAAACATTGAATGCATGCAATAATCTTATGGCTCACTTAAACACAGTTGTCTATGTATATCCATCTATCTGCCTATTATCTATCCATCTAATAATGTGGCTAAGGACTGGAAAATAAAGAAGAAATACACAATTATCCGATCCATGCTTTCTTTTTGTTTCTTGAAATATTAATTGGGATCAATAGTAAAATCAAATCCACATGGTTCTTAGTCAGTTACACGTAACTTAGTAAATATAGTTTAAAGTAATAATTGTATTAAAAGATGAGACTCGGAGTCCTACCTTACATTTCTGTAGTAGATACCAATTTATTGCCTTCCAGATTTCTAAGTTATATAATAATTATTTACACCATATATTTGTTTTCACAGGTACATAATGTAAACAAAGAGTCATTATCATTCCCATTGTTCAGATGAAATTCAAGGGCAGCGTCCAAATGAATGCACTCAGTATTCTTACGCTGACAATATACTTAAAATTTGTGATTAGATTTTTCTTTTTTCTTTTTAGTCCTTATAAGTTTATTTTAAAAACCAAAACAAACATTTTAACTTTATGCAATTTAATACACATACATCAGTTCAGTTGCTCAGTTGTGTCCGACCCTTTGCGACCCCACGGACTGTAGCATGCCAGGCTTCCCTACCAAATACACATAAATAAAAGTGCACAAAACATATGTATTTAAAACACAGAGAAAATACTCATGTAAACACCAAGGTCAAAAAGTAGAAGGTGGCTAACATCTCAGCCTCTTTCCTCTCCCTTTTAAACACTGCCTCGGGGCTGGTGTACTGGGATGAACCAGAGGGATGGGATGGGGAGGAAGGTAGGAGGGAGGTTCAAGATTGGGAACATATGTACACCCAGGACAGATTCATGTCAATGTAGATTTTCCTTTTAAAAAATCAGTATATTTTGATTTTGTTAAAACCCTAAGTCCTCTAAGTCATTTGACAAGGAACCTAGTCAGAAGCAGATAATTCCATGGTGGTCTACCTGAACTTCCTTTGGAAGAGCTTATAGACAGAAAAAGACTTGCAATCAATGGATAATATATGAGTTGCTTTATTTATTGGTAGTCATTGTTAGTGCATAAAAGTAACTGATGTAGTCTGGATCTTTTGCCAGTTTTATGAGACAAATTAAAGGAAAAAAGAAAATGGAACTATTAGTTAATAAAAGGACTTAGAGGTATAATCAAAATTTTAATTTTAAATGGAATATATTTTTAATTTTAATGTCAGCAATAGTTACACAAATTGGCTGAAGAATAGAAAAAAATTAAATATTTCTCCACTTCAAATTTTTTTTTCAGGTGGAATAATTTGTTTCTGATTTTAAAGTTGGTAGTAAAATTAAATTCTGTATTTGACAAAATCATCTGAAAATATTTTTCAGTACAGTTATAATTGTTGTTGTTCAGTCCCTAAGTCATGTCAGACTCTTTCACTCTTCTCTTTCAACATCATTAGAGGCTCTTTAATTCATTTTCCTTTTTGCCATCAGAGTGGTATCAACTGCATATCTGAAGTTGTTGATATATCTCCCAGCAATCTTGATCCCACCTTTTTATTCATCCAGTCTGGCATTTCACATGACATGCTATGCATATAAATTACATAAGCAGAGTGATGATATACAGCCTTGACATACTCTTTTCCCAATTTTGAACCAGTCTGTTGTTCCTTGTCCTTTTCTAACTGTTGCTACTGGACCTGTACACAGGTTTCTCTGGAGACAGGTAAGGTGGTCTGGTATTCCCATTTTTTCAGAAAAAGTTCCATAGTTCATATGTGATCCACACAGTGAAAGGCTTTAGTTTAGTCAATGAACTAGAAATAGAGGTATTCTGGAATTCTCTTGCTTTTTTGATGATCCAAAATATGTTGGCAATTAGATCTCTGGATCCTCTGCCTTTTCTAAATCCAGCTTGTACATCCAGAAGTTCTCTGTTCATGTACTGTTGAAACTTAACTTGAAGGTTTTTTAATATTACCTTACTGTCATGGGAAAGGAGTACAACTGTATGGTAGTTTGAACATTTTTTAGTATTCCCTTTCTTTGGGATTGGAATGAAAACTGACCTTTTCCAGTCCTATGACCACTGTTGAGTTTTCCAAATTTGCTGACATACTGAGTGCATCACTTTCAAAGCATCGTATTTTAGGATTTGAAATATATCAGCTGGAATTCCATCACCTCCAATATCTTTGTTTGTAGTAATGCTTCATAAGATCCACTTGACTTCACACACCAGGATGTCTGGCTCTAGGGGAATGAACACATTACTGTGGTTATACAGATCATTAAGACCTTTTTTGTACATATCTTCTGTGTGTTCTTGCCATGTCTTCTAAATTTCTCTGCTTCTGTTAGAACCTTACAATTACTGTCCTTTATTGTGCCCATTTTGCCTGAAATGTTCCTTTAATATTTCTAATTTTCTTGAAGAGATCTCTAGTTTTCCTCATTCTATTTTTTACCTCTATTTCTTTGCACTGTTAGGTTAAGCTTTTCTTATCTCTCCTTGCTATTCTCTGGAACTCTGAATTCAGTTGGATATATCTTTCCTTTAACTTTTGCTTTTTGCTTCTTTTCTATTCTCAGCGATTTGTAAATTTTCCTCAGACAACCATTTTGGCTTTATGTATTTCTTTTCTTGGGGATGGTTTTGATCACTGCCTCCTGTACAATGTTATGAATCTCTGTCCATGATTCTTCAAGCACACTGTCTATCAGATCTAATCCCTTGAATCTATATACTACTTCTACTGCATAATAAGTGATTTGATACAGATCATACCTAAATGGGCTGGTGGTTTTCCCTACTTTCTTCAGTTTATGTCTGAATCTTGCAATAAGGAGCTCATGATCTGAGCCACTGTCAGCTCCAGGTATTGTTTTTGCTGACCGTATAGAGATTTTCATCTTCAACTGCAAAGAATATAATTAATCTGATTTTGGTATTTTCCATCTGGTGATGTCAATATGTAGAGTCTTCTCTTGTGTTGTTGGAATAAGGTGTTTATTATGACCAGTGTGTTCTGTTGGCAAAACTCTGTCAGCCTTTGCCCAGCATTATTTTGTACTCCAAGGACAAATTTGCCTGTTACTTCGTGTATCTCTTGATTTCCTATATTGCATTCTAAATTCCTATGATGAAAATGACTTTATTGCTGTTAGAAGGTCTTAGAGGTCTTCATGGAACCAGACAACCTCAATTTGAGGAATCAGTTCAGTTCACTCACTCAGTCGTGTCCGACTCTCCCCGACCCCATGAATCACAGCACGCCAGGCCTCCCTGTCCATCACCAACTCCCAGAGTTCACTCAAATTCAGGTCCACAGAGTCGGTGATGCCATCCAGCCATCCCATTCTCTACGGTCCCCTTCTCCTTTGGCCCCCAACCTTTCCAAGCATCAGAATCTTTTCCAGTGAGTCAACTTGTCGCATGAGGTGGCCAAAGTATTGGAGTTTCAGCTTTAGCATCAGTCCTTCCAATGAACACCAATGACTGATTAGGCATGGATTAATTTGATGTTGAATTCTTTGCTTTGGATACAGATCTAGATCATTGTATTGTTATTGAGGTTGCACCAAAGTATTGCATTTGACACATTGTTTTTTGTTTTTTTTTTTTAATTTTTTTGGAGGCTAAGTATTTTACAATATTATATTGGTTGGTTTTGCCATACATTGACGTGAATCCGTCACGGGTGTACCTGAGTTCCCCCTTCCGAACCCCCTTCCCACCTCCTTCCTCCCTTTATCATCCTCCTGGGTCATCCCCGCATATCAGCCCCGAGCATCCTGTAACATGCATCGACAATGAACTGGTGATTCGTTTCACATATGATAATATACATGTTTTAATGCCATTCTCCCAAACCACCCCACCCTCACCCTCTCCCACAGAGTCCCAAAGGCTGTTCTAAACATCTGTGTCTCTTTTGCTGTCTCGTATACAGGGTTATCATTTGCATCTTTCTAAATTCCATATATATGTGTTAGTATATTGTATTGGTGTTTTTCTTTCTGGCTTACTTCACTCTGTATAATAGGCTCTAGTTTCATCCACCTCATTAGAACTGGTTCAAATGCGTTTTTTTAATGGCTGAGTAATATTTCATTGTGTATATGTACCAAAGCTTTCTTATCCATTCATCTGCAGATGGAAATCTAGGTTGCTTCCATGTCCTGGCTATTATAAACAGTGCTGAAATGAATATTGGAGTACATGTGTCTTTCAATACTCGTTTCCTCGGTGTGTATGCCCAGGAGTGCGATTGCGGGATCACAGGGCAGTTCTATTTCCAGGTTTTCGAGGAATCTCCACACTGTTCTCCATAGTGGCTGTACTAGTTTGCATTCCCACCAACAGTGTAAGAGGGTTCCTTTCTCTCCACACCCTCTCCAGCATTTACTGCATATAGACTTTTGGATAGCATCCATTCTGCCTGGTGTGAAATGGTATCTCATTGTGGTTTTATTTGCATTTCTCTGATTATGAGGGATGTTGAGCATTTTTTCATGTATTTGTCAGCCATCTTTATGTCTTCTTTGGAGAAATGTCTGTTTAATTCTTTGGTCCATTTTCTGATTGGGTCATTTATTTTTCTGGAATTGAGCTACAGGAGCTGCTTGTATATTTTGGAGATTAATCATTTATCAGTTGCTTCATTTGCTATTATTTTCTCCCATTCTCAAGGCTGTCTTTTCATATAGATCAATGGAACAAAATAGAAAGCCCAGAGATGAATCCACACACCTAGGGACAACTTATCTTTGACAAAGAGGGCAAGAATATAAAATGGAGAAAAGACAGTCTCTTTAACAAGTGGTGCTGGGAAAACTGGTCAGCCACTTGTAAAAGAATGAAACTAGAACACTTCCTAACACAATACACCAAAATAAACTCAAAATGGATTAGAGAGCTAAATGTAAGACCAGATTATGAAACTCCTAGAGGAGAGGAGTTTTGCTTATAGTTTCCATTGTTGTGCAGAAACTTTTGATTTTAATTAGGTCCCATTTGTTTATTTTTGCTTTTATTTCCAATATTCTGGTAGGTGGGTCGTGGAGGACCCTGTTGTGATTTGTGTCAGAGAGTGTTTGGCCTTCATTCTCCTCTAAGAGTTTCATAGTTTCTGGTCTTACGCTTAGCTCTCTAATCCATTTTGAGTTTATTTTGGCGTATGGTGTTAGGAAGTGTTCTAGTTTCATTCTTTTACAAGTGGCTCACCAGTTTTCCCAGCACCACTTGTTAAAGAGACTGTCTTTTCTCCATTTTATATTCTTGCCCTCTTTGTCGAAGATAAGTTTTTCCTAGGTGCCTGGATTCATCTCTGGGCTTTCTATTTTGTTCCATTGATCTGTATTTCTGTCTTTATGCCAGTACCATACTGTCTTGATGACTGTGGGTTTGTAATAGAGCCTGAAATCTGGCAGGGTGATTCCCCCAGTTCCAGTTTTCTTCCTCAAGATTGCTCTGGCTATTCGAGGTTCTTTGTATTTCCATACAAATTGTGAGATTATTTGTTCTAGTTCTGTGAAAAATATCGTTGATAGCTTGATAGGGATTACATTGAATGTGTAAATTACTTTGGGTAGTATACTCATTTTTACAATATTTATTCTTCCAATCCACAAACACAGTATATTTCTCCATCTACTAGTGTCCTCTTTGATCACTTTCACTAGTGTTTTATAGGTTTCTATGTACAAGTTTTTTGTTTCTTTATGTAGATATATTCCTAAGTATTTAATTCTTTTCTTTGCAACAGTGAATGGAAGAGTTTCCTTAATTTCTCTTTCTATTTTCTCATTATTAGTGTAATGTAATGCAAGGGATTTCTGTGTGTTGACTTTATATCCTACAACTTTACTGTAGTCATTGATTAGCTCTAGTAGTTTTCTGGTAGTCTCTAGGGTTTTCTGTGTAGAGGATCATGTCATCAGCAAACAGTGAAAGTTTTACTTCTTCTTTTCCAGTTTGTATTCCTTTTATGTCTTTTTCTGCTCTGATTGCTGTAGCCAAAACTTCCAGAACTGTGTTGAATAGTCGTGGTGAGAGTGGGCACCCTTGTCTTGTTCCTGACTTTAGGGGAAATTCTTTCAGTTTTTCACCATTGAGGATAATGTTTGCTGTGGGATTATGTTGAGTTATGTCCCTTCTATTCCCACTTTCTGGAGGGTTTTTATCATAAATGGATGTTGAATTTTGTTGAAGGCTTTCTCTGCATCTATTGAGATAATCATATGATTTTTATTTTTCAGTTGGTTAATGTGGTGTATTACATTGATTGATTTGCAGATATTGAAGAATCCTTGCATTCCTGGGATAAAACCCTCTTGGTCATGATGTATGACCTTCTTAATGTGTTGTTGGATTCAGATTGCTAGAATTTTGTTAAGGATTTTTGCATCTATGGTCATCACTGATATTGGCTTGCAGTTTTCTTTTTTGTGGGAAATTTGCCAGGTTTTGGGATTAGGATGATGGTAGCCTCATAGGATGAGTTTGGAAGTTTCCATTCCTCAGCAATTTTCTGGAAGAGTTTGAGTAGAATAGGTGTTATCTATTCTCTAAATTTTTGGTAGAATTCAGCTGTGAAGCCGTCTGTACATGGGCTTTTGTGCTGGAAGATTTCTGATTACAGCCTCTAGTTCTGTGCTTGTGATGGGTCTGTTCAGATTTTCTATTTTTCCTGGTTCTGGTTTGGAAAGTTGTACTTTTCTAAGAATTTGTCCATTTCTTCCAGGTTATTCATTTTATTGCCATATAATTGCTGATAGTATTCACTAATAATCCTTTGTATTTCTGTGTTGTCGGTTGTGATCTCTCCATTTTCATTTCTAATTTTATTGATTTGGTTCTTCTCCGTTTGTTTCTTGATGAGTCTGGCTAGTGGTTTGTCAATTTTATTTACCTTCTCAAAGAACCAGCTTTTGGCTTTGTTGATTTTTGCTATGGTCTCTTTTGTTTCTTTAGCATTTATTTCTGCCCTAATTTTTACTATTTCTTTCCTTCTACTGACCCTAGGGTTTTTCATTTTTTCCTTTCCTAGTTGCTTTAGAAGTAGAGTTAGGTTATTTAGGTGACTTTTTTCTTGTTTCTTGAGGTGTGCCTGTATTGCTATGAACTTCCCCCTTATCACTGTTTTACAGTGTCCCAGAGGTTTTGAGTTGTTGTGTTTTCATTTTCATTCATTTCTATGCATATTTTGATTTCTCTTTTGATTTCTTCTATGATTTGTTCATTATTCAGCAGCGTGTTGTTCAGCCTCCATATGTTGGCATTTTTAATAGTTTTTCTCCCGTAATTGAGATCTAATCTTATTGCATTGTGGTCAGAAAATATGGTTGGAATGATTTCAATTATTTTGAATTTACCAAGTGTAGATTTATGGCCCAGGATGTGTTCTATCCTGGAAAAGGTTCCGTGTGAGCTTGAGAAAAAGGTGAAATTCATTGTTTTGGGGTGAAATGTCCTATGGATATCTATTAGGTCTAACTGGTCTATTGTATCATTTAAAGTTTGTGTTTCCTTGTTAACTTTCTGTTTAGTTGATCTATCCATAGATGTAAGTGGGGTATTAAAACCTCCCACTATTATTGCATTTTTGTTAATTTCCCCTTTCATACTTGTTAGTAATTCTCTTACATATTGCAGTGCTCCTATGTGGGGTGCATAAATATTTATAATTTTTATATCTTCTTCTTGGATTGATCCTTTGATCATTATGTAGTATCCTTCTTTGTCTCTTTTCACAGCCTTTGTTTTAAAGTCTATTTTATCTGATATGAGTATTGCTACTCCTGCTTTCTTTTGGTCTCTATTTGTGTGGAATATCTTTTCCAGCCCTTCACTTTCAGTCTGTATGTTTCGCTCATATTGAGGTGGGTCTCTTGTAGACAACATATATGGGGTTCTTGTTTTTGTATCCATTCAGCCAGCCTTTGTCTTTTGGTAGGGGCATTCAACCCATTTACCTTTAAGGTAATTATTGATAAGCATGATCCCGTAGCCATTTTCTTTATTGCTTTGGGTTCGAGTTTATACAGCCTTTCTGTGTTTCCTGTCTAGGGAAGACCCTTTAGCATTTGTTGGAGAGCTGGTTTGGTGATGCTTAATTCTCTCAGCTATTGCTTGTCTGTAAAGCTTTTGATTTCTCCTTCATATTTGAATGAGATCCTTGCTGGGTACAGTAATCTGGGCTGTAGGTTATTTTCTTTCATCACTTTAAGTTTGTCTTGCCATTCCCTCCTGGCCTGAAGAGTTTCTGTTGAAAGATCAGCTGTTATCCTTATGTGAATCCCCTTGTGTGTTATTTGCTGCTTTTCCCTTGCTTCTTTTAATATTTGTTCTTTATGTTTGATCTTTGTTAATTTGATTAATAAGTGTCTTGGAGTATTTTGCCTTTTATTTATCCTATTGGGGACTCTTTGTGTTTCTTGGACTTGAGTGATTATTTATTTCCCCATTTTAGGGAAGTTTTCAAGTATTATCTCCTCAAGTATTCTCTCATGGTCTTTCTTTTTGTCTTCTTCTTCTGGGACTCCTATGATTCGAATATTGGAGTGTTTAACATTGTCCCAGAGGTCTCTAATGTTGTCCTCATTTCATTTAATTCTTTTTTCTTTTTTCCTCTCTGTTTCATTTATTTCTACAATTCTGTCTTCTAGCTCACTTATCCTGTCTCCTGCTTCTGTTATTCTACTGTTTATTCCTTCTAGAGTGTTTCTGATCTCATCTATTGCATTATTAATTGAATATTGACTCTTTTTTATTTCCTCTAAATCCTTATTAAACCTTTCTTGCATCTTCTCAATCCTTGTCTCCAAGTTAGTTATCTGTAACTTCATTTTGCTTTCAAGATTTTGAATCATTTTCACCATCAAAATTCGAAATTCTTTATCAGGTAGATTCCCCATATCTTTCTCTTTTGTTTGTGTTGGTGGTCATTTATCTTGTTCCTTTACTTGCTTGGTATTTCTCTGCCTCTTCATCTAGGTTATATTGCTTTGCTTGGGGGTAGACTTTCCCTCTTCTGGCAGTTTGTGGAGTTCTCTTTATTATGTAGTTTCCTCGCTGTGTGTGAGGTTGGACGGGTGACTTGTCAAGGTTCCCTGGTTAGGGAAGCTTGTATCGGTGTTCTTGTGGGTGGAGCTGGATTTCTTCTCTCTAGTGCAATGAAGTGTCCAGTAACTAGTTATGAGATGTCCGTGGGTTTGGAGTGACTTTGGGTAGCCTGTATATTGAAGCTCAGGACTATTTT